>NW_015387304.1:133470-135760 GCF_001527695.2 Protobothrops mucrosquamatus | reverse complement strand
CCTGTTGCTAGTTAGCCAACCAGCAACGGGCATGAAACTGTATGCAGATGGAGAAGGGCAATCACCCTTAATGGGCGATCAATGGTGAAGGGCAATCACCCTTAATGGGCGATCAATGGTGAAGGGCAATCACCCTTAATGGGTGATCAGGATATGCATAGGGGATTAAGGGGGGGGGAATACAAAGAACACAACACCCAGTAACTCAACCTAGTTTACACACTAATATTCAAACATGTTGGAAATCAACATAGTACAAAGTTATACTGATCAAATAATGAAGAATGGGTAAAGTAATACTATTTTTGACAGTCTAGAACAATTTTAAAATTCACAAAACTTGAACTGAGAGTGAAACAGAACACATAGAATAATTAAATGGGTTGTGAGAGAAATAGCCCCATGTTGCCTCCTCCATGGATCTATGCCTTCATAGACTGAATATTCATCTTAAGACAAGATCTGGAACTTTTTATCTAAAGTTTGAAGCATCCTAATAAAGTTGCTTCAGAACCTGATTATCTTTAAGATAATCAAGCAGATTTGCAGTTTCAGGTTACTACATGGTTTAGAATGCTTAGTATTAATCCTACTTCTGATTAGTTGTCAGAATATTGCAATACACTTCTCAGCTGTGGCCCTGCATGCCAAAATGTATATATTTTTTTTGAAAAGCAGTGTCCAAAATGCAAATGTTAAACATAAACTACCGGTAAGTACAAAAAAACCCTCTATTAAACTACAAACAGATTTGATGAAGAAATTGAACAGAATTTCTGTACTCAAACAGAGTACAGGCAAATCTGACATAAACCAGCAATAGCTGATTATTCCCCATTGCAAACCAAGGCTAGGAAAAATGTAGTAATTCAAACTCTGGCATATTTCAACCAAAGAAACCAGAAGTTCTGGAGTCTGGCCTCTGTAATCAGATAGAGTCCTTTATTTCCTACCCAGTTGTTCCTGTTTCAGTTTTAATGTTTATTGCAGTAATCATTGCAGTTCGTTGCTCTTTGTGGGATTCATGCAACATATCAAGCATAGTCAGCCTTGTTGTGTTTGAAAATTTTAGCTTGCAGGCAATTAAGGCTGTTAGAGAGAGAGGCAAGGGCTCCTTATTCTAACTGATGGGAAATGAGGTTCAAAGGGAGATTTGTGTGTGTGTGTGGGGGGGGGGTTGAATGCAAAGTGTTATTGTTTGATATGTTGAAAAGTCCTGTACTCAATATGTCTGCAGTATCTTTTCTATTGTAGATCAGTGGTTCTCAATCTTTTCTTCACCATGGACCTCCTTTAAATTCCTTTTGGGCCACAGACCATGGCCTCGGACACCCAAGACTTACCTCAAGTTTTAAATCATAACATTTCTTCAAGCCTTCACGGACCCCCTGTGACAACATTGCAACCCCACAGGCATCCGCGGATCACAGGTTGAAAACCAATATTGTAGGTAATAATAATAATAATAATAGTAATAGTAATAGTAATAGTAATAGTAATAGTAATAGTAATAGTAATAGTAATAGTAATAATAATAAAGTTGGAAGGGACTTTGGAGGTCATCTAGTCCAACCCCCTGCTCAGGCAGGAAACCCTATACCATTTCAGACAAATGGCTGTCCAATTTCTTCTTAAAAACTTCCAGTATTGGAGCATTCACAGCATCTGGAGGCAGGTTGTTCCACTGATTAATTGTTCTAACTGTCAGGAAGTTTCTTTTTAGTTCTAGGTTGCTTCTCTCTTTGGTTAGTTTCCATCCATTGCTTCTTGCCTTGCCTTTAGGTGCTTGGAGAATAGCTTGACTCCTTCTTCTTTGTGGCAACCCCTGAGATATTAGAACACTGCTATCACTGCATCCTTCTCTTCCTTAAACTAGACATGCCCAATTCCAGCAGCCGTTCCTTATATGCTTTAGCATCCAGTCCCCTAATCATTTTTGTTGCTCTTCTCTGTACTCTTTCTAGAGTCTCAACGTCTTTTTTACATCGTGGTGACCAAAACTGGATGCAGTATTCCAAGTGTGGCCTTATCAAGGCATTGTAAAGTGGCATTAACACTTCATGTGATCTTGATTCGATCGCTCTGTTGTTGTTTTTTAAATAAATTTTTTTATTAATTTTTCATTAAGAAACAAGAACATAAATCTTTTATAACAATATCAACCATAAAGAAATCAACATCAAACAGTACATTCACGGACGTGTCCGGTGTCCCCCTCCTGCACCCCCCTCTCACCTACCTACACCTTCCTCCTCCTTATCTTACCACCACTCCTCCTTCCTCCCTCTTT
>NW_015387304.1:127968-130181 GCF_001527695.2 Protobothrops mucrosquamatus | reverse complement strand
ATTTAATTTGTGTTGAAGTTTTAGCTGAAGTCTTTTTATCTCTTTTTGGATCTATTACACCATTCCAATCTCCCATCATAATAACCGATTTATAATCCAATTGCATTATCTTTTGATGCAAAACAGTAAAAAATTGCTTTTGTTGTTGATATAGGTTTGGTGCATATAATCCCACAAGAAGACATTTTTTCCCATTCAAGATTCTATCGCTCTGTTAATGCAGCCTAGCACTGTGTTGGCTTTTTTGGCTGCTGCAGCACACTGCTGGCTCATATTTAAGTGATTGTCCACTAGGACCCTGAGATTCCTCTCAAGTTACTACTATTGAGCAAGGTACCTCCTATACTATACGTGTGCATTTGGTTTTTCTTGCCTAAATGTAGAACCTTACTTTTTTCACCAATGAATTTTATTTTGTTAGATAGCGCCCAATGTTCAAGTCTATCCAGATCCCTCTGTATCTTAAGCCTATCTTCTGGAGTGTTGGCTATTCCTGCCAGCTTGGTGTCATCTGCAAATCTGATGAGTTCCCCATCTATCCCCTCATCCAAATCATTGATGAAGATGTTGAAGAGCACTGGGCCCAGAACAGAGCCCTGGGGCACCCCACTACACACTTCCCTCCATGTAGATGCAGTTCCATTGAGGACCACATGCTGAGTACGGCCAGTCAGCCAGCTACAAATCCATCTGGTGTTGATTCTGTCTAACCCACATTTTTCTATCTTATCAAGTAGTAGGTTGTGATCTATTTTATGATATGCCTTACTGAAGTCCAAGTAAATTATATCCACAGCATTTCTTTGGTCCACTAATTTTGTAAACTGGTCAAAGAATGCAATAAGATTTGTATGGCATGATCTGTTTTTGACAAACCCATGTTGGCTTTTGTTTGCTTCTAGGTGTTTGCTGATTCATTGCTTGATTATCTTTTCCAGAATCTTCCCAGGTATTGAGGTCAGGCTGATGGGTCTGTAGTTTCCTGGATCCATTTTTTTCCTTCTTTTGAAGATGGGAACTACATCAGCTCTTTTCCAGTCCTCTGGTATTTCCCCAGTGCTCCAGGATCTTTGAAAGATATAGTTCAGTGCTCACTTACCATTTTCTTGCCTATCTTAACTTGTGTTTCTAATCTGTTTTTTATGGTACTGTTTTTGATAGGTTGGACTGTTTTTTCCCTTTGTGTAAATATGGATGCAAAAAACAAGTTGAGTAGTTCTGCTTTCTCCCTGTTGCTTGTCACCTTCTTGCCACTTTCTCCCACTAATGGACCAATCATTTCCTTAATTTTTTTCTTGTTTTTTACATGTTGAAAGAAGCTTTTTTTGTTATTTTTGACTTTGGTCGCAAGCCTTAGTTCATTTTGAGCCTTAGTCCAAGACTCTAGTTTGACTATGTTCTATTGCTTATGCTTGCATAATGTTGAATTCCAATATTGCATGATCACTCCCCTCCCAAGGTTCCTGTGGTTTCAACATCTTCTATCATTTCATCTCTATTAGTGAGAATTAAGTCCAATATGGCTGATCCTCTAATTCCCTTCTCTACTTTTTGGCAGACAAAATTGTCTGCTAGATTTGTCAGGAATCTGCTTGATCTTCCATTTGGTGCAGAGTTTGTCTCCCAGTTGATGTCAGGGTAATTAAAGTCCCCCATTACTATGGTGATGTGCTTCCTACATAGTTAACTGACTAGCAAAAAGTTCATCTATTTCCTCTGTTTGGTTGGGTGGCATATAATATACACCTAGGACAATGTCATTCCCCCCTTTTATATTGACCCAAATGCATTCAAGACAGTTTTCATCATTGTTGTGCTCTATTTCTGTAGAGATGTAGTTATTTCTTATATAGAGAGCAACCCCACCTCCTCTTTTATTTGGTCTGTTTCTTTTAAATAATTTAAATCCCTCTAGCTGCGTGTTCCATTTGTGGGTTTCATCTCACCAAGTTTCTGTAATGGCAACAATATCATATCTGCCCTCATTTACCTGAATTTCTAATTCACCCTGTTTGTTGCTCATACTCTGTACATTTGAGTCCTTTATGACTGACCCTCTTTTTACTTTCTACATAACCTGTGTGTTGCCCAAGTTCCCCTATTTTCTTACCACCTGTTTGATTAGTGCACTTTGTGTGGCACTCACTATTAAAAGCTTGATTTTACTTGATATTCTTGTCCACACACACATCTATGTTACATGCACTGATAAT
>NW_015387304.1:110481-127070 GCF_001527695.2 Protobothrops mucrosquamatus | reverse complement strand
GTATCTGTCAGACATAAAATTATTTGAATTGAAAATGTTGTTAAGGAGATGGCTCTCAATTATAGATATATGAGTAGTGTTAGATTATACTGATATTTTAGTAAGAAAAATATTTCACACTAGAAATAATAATAGAGATAAGGAAGACAGACCTGACCATGCTTGGGTAACTAATTAGATCCTGCAGAGCAGGAAAACTGAAGCTGACTGGCTGCTTCACAGTGGCTTTAATTGTATTTGTGTGGTAGTGTAGAAAAGTGATTGAAAGAGAAAAAGACAGAGAAAATGACAAATAAACAACCAAAGCCCAGTTTGACATGCCCTCTTTTTTCCAGAACACTATTATGAGGAAAAGCAAGGCTACTACTAATTAGTTCTAAAATAAGATATCCACTAAATACATTACTGTATAGAATTTTCCATCACTTTTATTTCAGATATGGAGGTCTAGTCCCCTCTATTTTTGTGTCAACTAAATTGGAAGTCTGTAGAGAAACTAATTTCAAAAATTGGGAAGGAAACAGTGTGAAAGGAACTGTAATTGGTAAAAGGAATTATCTTGAGGAACAGGAGGAAGAGCCACAACTAAGACAACAATCAGATGAAAGAAAGTTGGGTCCAGGCAAAAATGTAATTTGAGATATATTGTGCCCTTCCTAGTTCTCCCAAAGAAAAAGCAAAGGAGGGGAGAAGGACGTTTAGACTTGAAAGATTCTGATACCATAATCTTGTAATAAAAGTAGTGTTGGGCTGTTTGACTTTGGTTTTCAGGTTTGAACTAACTTGGAGGATTGACATTATAAAACTAGATATTCTCTGAGCATTGAAAATATTTCTAGACACCTTTAAGGACAAAAGATTTAAAAAGTAGCTTCTTTTATTTCAGGTAGAATTCCCTGTGATTTATAGTTAATTCCTCAAATCTAACTTTTTCTGGGGACTTAGCAATAATATGGAAGTTGGTTGCCACTGCCGCCTTCTGGAATTTTTCTTTCACTTCCAATTAAATCCACAACTTTTAGATTTCCAGAAGAACTCCATTCAACTATTAACTAGGTGAGATCAGTAAAGGTTGGTTGGGGGTTTCCATGTAGCTTGTTATACTGCTTGTAATAAGCATCAAAGTTAACTGTTCAATTTTTGAAAATCCTTTTCAGAACATGCGACTGAAATGCACATCAGCCCCTCTACAGTCAACTATAGCCAGGATCTCCATCTGAAATTCCACTATCCATATGCTGTTTTGAGATTATATTAATTATAATAGAATCACCTTGGAAGGAACAGATTAGAGAAGACTGATAAACTATAGTTCAGCAAATATCACTCTTTAATAGTCCTTACATTTCCTCCCAGTTTTGCTTGACGTTTCATTCTTGAACAAAATTATTCAGTGGCTGTCGTTCATAATACTCTTTTTTCCCTTGCTATTACCCAGGAAGTCAGTTCTCTGTATCTGCGTTTCTTCTTCTATATTCTCCTTTTTGTCCTAGCCTATTTCAGTAGCTGTTTGTTTCTCAGAGTTCCTTGTCATATGAATTTAAATTAGGTGCCAACACTCAATGGCTCAGTTTGGTCTGCATTTATGTGATGAGTGAATTTAATACGCTCAGTAATAAAATAGAAACAGAATTGGTTGCAGAAATTACTGATTTATATTTATATAAATGTAAAATCTATCGCTATGCAGGAAGGCAAAACTGAATTATGAAGGGTAGACATGTTAAAAACCAAGCAGTATTTAACAATAGTTGTTATAGACTGCAGTACAGTATAAAGAAATATTTCATTTTTTAAAAGGTAAGTTATGTGCATTGACCAGAAGCCCCATAGTCCAATAAGTCTACTTTTTATACTGCCTTAACTGACATTCGTGCCGTATTTCATAAGTTTCAACTTCTTATAATGCATGTAACTTCTCTCTGTTTCAAGAATTGAAGTTGAACATAGAAAAATTCAAGATATCATAGTTCTTCCAGAGTGGGATATGTGTGTGTGTGTGTGTGTGTGTAGCTAGCAACCCATTGTCCCATCTTGCTGGCTGACTTCCTTATTTTCTCAAGGCTTGGCTCAGATGAGCTGTCTCACACTGCCTGGAGTTAGGCAGGCCATCAGTTTCAGCTGTTTGGATGCTGTGATGCGGAGGAGGCAAACAGACTTTCAGGATATGAAGTGGGAGCAGCAGGCTGCTCTGAGAATGACACAAATTACTGCATCTTCTTTAAAGGAAAAAGACAGATCACATTGTTACCACTCATCCCAGAAGAATAATCTTTGGAAAAGATTATTATCATGCAATTTTGGCTTATACACTGGAAATAGTGAATTATCTCCCCCCCACACACACACACATACAATAATAATTCCTAAAGGCTTTCAAACCAATTTGAAAAATGAAGGATAATTAAGTATTGTCTGTCAGGAGTGAAAAGTTTGTCAGCTTTTCTTCCGAAAGTAAACAAGGCTAAAAAATATCCTAGCACTGGAGTGTAAATGTAATAATGTCATTAAAACCCATCAAACTAAAAGGACAGTATACAAAACCTTATTCCTTATCATTTATTTTGTCTTTATTTTTGGTCTTGCTGGCCATTCTCTGAGATTCATTGTTCCCATTGAACTGATCCTATAATTTCTATCATTTTGTCACTCTGAGTAGCTTCAGTGGGCCAGTGGTGATCTTTTTGCCATTTGAAAAAGAGCTCAGATACAGTTGCTGCTGTGCAATGACTAACAATTAAACATGTCTACTTGAGAACCACAGTAGCATTTTATTGCATCACAAGAAACGATTTCAGATGGGCTTAAAAGAGTAAATAAATTTATGGAGGAAAGGGATATAAATTAAATCCCTTAAATGCCACTCACTAAGAATCAGCAGTGGACGCTGAGGCTGATTCATTCATTCAAAAGAAGAGTAGCCTACAATGCAGCGTGTTGCAAATTTGATTCACAGACACGCATGGGCATCACTGCTCTGTTCACCAGTTTTTCTGAGATGTTAGAAAACTTCATATATACTGACTGGTGCCAAACTGGGCAAGTCAGTTTGGCAACATTTGGTTTTTGCATTTTGTATTGCATCTTTTCATTTGGTTTTGAGGGACACAGGAACTGCTGTCTCTGACAACTGAGATTTTTGGAGTGTCACGAAGGTTGGGCACCCGGTTTAGCCCCTCTTAGAACTCTTGGATCACTGGTAAGACAGTTGTGTATGGTTTATGACTTCCTGGAAAAACTATATTAGATACAAAGCAAAAGGAGGTTGGGCCAGTGAGATACAGTTTGAAGAGAAAGTAAGCCCCAGAGGAAAAGGCTATCATAGAGAATCTGGCTGTTGTAATGTTACCACCCAAGTCCTATTTTAAAAATAGTAAAGTTGTGCCAGTGCACTAAATGTGACCTTGGCATTTATTCACTTTCAAAAAAATTCAACTATGTCCAGTCTTGCAGCATTTAAAAGATGAAACTTGGATATATATGTTGAATGCTGAAAGGTCAGCTGAGTTCCCAGTTGTATTGGCAAACCAACGCAGAGGAGTAACATCCATTAGCACAAGAGAACTTAAAGTCTGTGGCTGGCCCCATTAAGGAAAGGAAGCTCAACTAAAATTAGGATTGTCACTGCAAAAGAGCTTTGATGGCTATTTTAATGAGGCATTAAACTGATTGGTTAGCAACTCATGCCAATATTAAAGAGCTCATCACACTATTCACTGTCCAGTTGTTTTCTATACATATATCAGTGATTCTTAAAATGTGGTGCATGGACCACTGCTGGTCCATGAAAGGCTGTCGTGTGTCTGCTGCCATAGTCTTCTGATGGTTGTACTTCATAATTGTGCACCGGGCCAAATGGAGGAAATCATGTTGATATTAAAATGACTACCCCCCTTCCCTATAGCAGGGGTGTCAAACTGTCGGCCCATGGGCTGGTTGCATCATACAGAGGCCGCACCCACTCCAGCTCCAGCAATGCAAAAAAAGTTGCGATACATCACAAAACGTCACGTGATGTGGCAGTTTGACACCCGTGCCCTATAGCATTCCTTGTTTAATATCTCAGCAGTAAGGCCAGCACAGACAACAAGCAACATGGGGTACTTTTTAAAAATCAGTTGCCAGAAAGCAGGAAGGCTGAAGGAACTGTGGATGGAGCAGAGAAAGTTGACAGGAGTAGGGAAGGGAGAAATGAGATGTAAAGAAAAACAATAAAGCAGCGATCTCTCTTTCCCATTCATTGATGTCTCTCTCCAGTGCTTTTTTTGTAAAAAAAAAAAAAAAAGGTGCCGGAACTCACACACGTCATACAACCCGCCTTGCCTACCTTATAAGGTTCCATCCAAAAAAGGTACCGGAACTCTGTTCTGGGCGTTCTATGACAAAAAAAGCCCTGTCTCTCTCTCTCCATTCTGCCATGTGTGGTCTTCGGCTTTGCCAGGAGTTGCAAAAACTGATAGCTTCAGGATGCAGCATGAGAAAGTTTTGTGCATATATATGACTTCAGTTTGGGATTGGGACTATCCACCTCTACTAATCAAAGAAAGTGAAAAAGCAAGAGGACCGATCTCCTCTTCCGCAGGCTCTCAATTTCAAACAACAACAACATAAAATACAGCCCAAATTGAATTGCAATCAATGCTGTAACTCCAACTCCGAAATAATTTGTTATTTAAAATTTGAAACTCACTTCCTGATTTAAATATATTTAAATGTGGAAAGGTGCATGAGGATCTGGGAACATGCTCTGCAGCCATTCATAACAACTCTGCACTAGGAAAAGGACTTTTACTTACTCATAGGAATATTAACTTCATGGAAGAATCACCTTTGGGTTTTCACAAAATTATTATTCTCTTGACCTTCCTGGGTAAGGGTCTGCAACACAATCTTCCTGGGTAAGGGTCTGTAACACAAAATACACGGGAAATTGTTGTCCGTTTTCCCATGGAAAACCTCATTTCCTGCCACTTGAACTTGATCCAGCTGTAACCAGTTCCAAAAATAGGCTGGCAAAAATAAATGGTAGGTGAAGAAATTGTGTGGATGAGCCCTGTGCACGTTTAGAAAATTGTGAGTCATAGATGTATATAAAACATTTCATCTAAAGTTTCTGGGAAAAGCAGGATATACATGTAATACTTCTGGAAATTACCATTGCATTTTAGCTAATAATGAACAAAGGGTGATATGAAACCACACAGACACACAATTATCAGCAAACATTACAGGGTAGCAATAGAACAAGGATGGCACAAGTAGAACTGAACATCCTACAGAGCACTAGCTTACACTATTTGTTATTACTTATGGAAAAGATTTGTATCCCACCAAAGACTGACTGGAATCAAACTTGATTTTTGATTATTATATGTCTAGGTCCAGGCAGGTTTTTGGGCTGTATTATGGAAGTGATTTCATAATGCATATAGCTCTGGGATTTCTTGGTCGTCCCTCGTTCAAGTATTAAACAGATCTCACCCTGCATAGATTATTGCAAGATCAGTTAATGATAATTCTTTGCAGGCACCTGCTGTGACCAATATCCCATTAGCCTCTACAAAGCTTTGAAGGAGTGGAGCTGCTTCTATAATGTTTTATGTGATGCATCCCTTCAAAGCTGTGTCTTACAGAACAAAAAAGACATTTTACTTCACAGCGTTCTGATGGCCTTCAATACAGTAGCCAAAAGAGGAAAAATCAGAGCATTTACTCTGCAGTAAGAAATAACCTATCAAGGTTAATGAGGGACAAACATCTCTATCTCTTCTCAAAAAAACTCTGTATAATGGTTCTACTTGCAATTAATAACATTCCTGTGAGATACTGCTCCAGCTGCCAGTTCAACAGACCTTGCCATGGCTTAACCAGACCATTATCGTAGTAAATGTTAATAAATGTTGGGTTTTTTTCCACAGTTGCAGTACATTTCCTTGTGATTGTCTCCATTCAAGCTCACTAATAGTTGTAAATGTAGCTTATTTCTATGTAATCTGAAAGCCATAAATATATATGTATGGTTAGCCCTCTGGACCTAGATTATTGAAAAAGAAGTATGCTTGTGCTAATGTACAGGTAATTTGTCACTTGAGCACCTACAGTCTGCCACACCCAGACATTTTCTTCTAACTGCATCTTCCATCAATATAATTTTTCCTATAGCTTTTTGTCTATTAAAATGAACATTTCAATTAATGGACTTGTGTAACAAAATTTATAAAATTAAAATAAATTGATATTTAAATACTAAATTATATACATCAAGACCTCTTCAAACATGCCCAGAAGAATTACCACCTTGTTCCCTTGATTTTTGGGGGGCAAAGGGTCAACTTTTGTTCTTCTTATTTTGTATTATGTTCTTGTTTGGTATAAACTGCCCAGATACTGAGAGCCAATTGGTGTAAAAATAAATAAAAACTAAGGGTGATCCTGATATCTTCTTTTTTCTACATGTTTCTTCACAATAAAACGGGAACTTGAAAATTCAGCTCAGCTACTTGTCATACCTGTTCCTGTCACTGTTTATATTATTCTGTTTTGAGTTGCCTTATTCTAGACTCAGACTTCAACAGATTGCAATGAAGCCCCATCCAATTAAATAAATTTAGAGATTGAATCGATTAGAGCCTTATTGGATTCTGACCAGCTTTTAAGGACAGATTAGAGATGATTGTATTTAGATAAAGTGTTTTTCTCTGTATTAAAATGTGGTTGCTACTTTAAAGTGATCTGTGGTCAAGTTCCCTTCCAAAGTTTATGCTGAGTGTAAGCCTTTAATTATTTTCACATGTTTTTTTCTTGGAACTTCTTTTAAAATCCATATACACATAGATCTTTCATAGCTTTTCAGTGCCTTCAAAATGCAGCTATCATCTGCTTTTATTTTAGCACCATGTAGCTATTTTATAATCAACCACAAGTAGTTTATTTTATCTTGTCCTGTAATTTAAGATTGTATGGGAAAGCAATTAAAAACAGTGATTATCCAACATAGAAGAATGCTATAGAAATAGAAAAGCAGAAACCAGATTTCTGGAAAACAAACTATTTTATACTGAGCTAGGATTACAATTTTTGATTCAGTGGATAGTGTTTTAAGGTAGAAAAACAAAAGCAAGGTGTTTAGGGTTTCCCCCAGCAATAGCCAGTTGGGATTATCATCAAATGAAATATGAATATAGAGATGAAATAAATTACAGTGGCATTTAACATGCAGGATTTAAAAATACAAGTGCCATCTATTGGAATTAAGGAATTATGTATTTCAGATAAGACATACAGACTGTACTTAGAAATCTCTTTCCCTAAATTCTGTTCCAAAAATTCTGACGCTGGAATAAAAGCTCTACAGGAACTACTGGAAAACAATAACATTGCAAGGAAAAAAGTTGAGAACCCTTAAATCAAATTTGACTACACTGACTTAGTAATGCAATCTTCTGAATAACTAGATTTTGTAATTTGCTACTGCCTTATTTAGAAATGTTTTCAACTTCCCAGCCTATTTTCCTGTCTTGGTAGTTTCTGGTGGAATCCCATTAATGAAGGATGATCCCTGCATTACTTCCAAGCCAAGCCAAGGCCTGCCAAGTATGGCAACCTGATCAACCATGCTGCAATTAAACATACTAATTTTAGAAAAGGGGAGAAATAAATTGATTTATTTTTTTCATACCTACCATGCTACAAATGTGATCTGTTCCCACCAATTGGTACTATTTGCCATTTATAGTAAATATGCACATTAAAATGCAAAGCTTTTATAGTTGAGTTACAATCATAAATACAATTTAATAAACAAGTAAAAATCTGGGCATTGCTCGCTGACATTTTGAGCATTAATTTATGTTTAAATAGGATAATAGCTACTAGTGTGAGGCCCACATCCTTATCTTAAAGTCACTTTGAATGTACTATGTTACATCCAAAACCATTGAGCCATTTATGTGTCAGCACTCAAAGTTGTATAATTTCAACAGGCTGCAGCCACTTAAAAAACTTTCCATAAATTTAAAATCATAATGAATATGTTAACTATTTCCTATATAAAGACATGAGTTTCAAAAAAGAATCCTTAACCCAGACAAATGACAGCTCCTGCACTTCATATATGCTATATTTGGCTGAATCAAGCATACCAAGACAGTATTTAGTAGAACATCTATTGAAGTATATAAATGTATAATTCTCAGTATTATATTAGGTTTCTATGACAAATATGTCAAAAGGTGAAATGCTAACATATCTTGTTTTCACTTGATCTCTGACTGCTTGAAGAAAATATTTTTATTACCCATATTTATTAAGTTGTCAATGGTTTATTATAGATCAGGGATCTTCAAACTCGGCCCTTTTATGATTCATGGACTTCAACTCCCAGAATTCCTCAGCCAGGCACGTTGGCTGAGGAATTCTGGGAGTTGAAATCCATGAGTCATAAAAGGGCCGAGTTTGAAGACCCCTGTTATAGATTGTAGGGCAAATATTCCCAGTCTGTTATTTCCTGATGTCTTGGAAAAATGGATTCCAGAAAGTCCATTCACTAAGACCAATACATTTGAAGGGTACCAGATTAGAAAAGATAGATTTAGAATCTAGAACATTTTTTCTCAACTATGTAAACCTTAAGATGTGTGGACCCAACATGTTAGCTTGGGAATTTTGAAAGTTGCCAAGGCTAAGGAACATTGATCTAAGAGAGAAGAGAGGCTATTTCTACTGCTTCTCCTAGTCCCTGCAACCTCCCTGATCCTTTTCCATGTTCTTCCAGTGAGCCTTTCTCAAGCAGGTTCATGAAAATCAGAGTTTGGGAGAGGTTTTCTTCTATCTGCCATGAACTTGAATTCTTTATGAGATAAACTTCACTCATAGAATATCTAGATTATATCCTACATATTTGTGCATTTCCCGCCCAAGGAATAGCTATCTGGAAAACCAAGATTCCTGTTATGCAGATTAATATGCTTATCTCTATACAGGTAACTCTTTTCTTCCCTCCTGCTTTTTTGGTGATTTTTTTTAGGGGGGGGATTCCAGTTCAAAACAGATATTTCTCTTGTTACTACTACTGTTAGCAATCAGTAGCAATAATAATTATCCCTTGGTTGAAAATTAAAACATTATTTTCTGCAGTGGCCATGTTGAATAAGATTCATGATTTCTCAAGGATCATTGAAGTAATGCCTTTTCTGCTGCAGCCAGTAACTGTCTGTTATTTTCTTCCATTGCATTTAGTAATAGCAATAGCACTTAGACTTATATACTGCTCCAAAGTACTGCACAGCACTCTCTGGGTGGTTTTCAGAGTCAGCCTATTGCCCCCAACAATCTGGGTCCTCAATTTACTGACCTCAGGAGGATGGAAAGCTGAGTCAACCTTGTGCCCCATCAGAATTGAACTCCTGGCTGTGGGCAGCTTTAGCCTGCAATACTACATTCTAACCACTGCACCACCAGAGCTCCTAGGTTTGCTTGTCTTTTAGCTTTTTTCATGAATGATTTATTATATGCCTTCAAATTGGCACACAGATTTTTTTCAGGAGGATCTTTCTCCAACCTGATCCTTCAGGTTGTCCTGCAGTATGCCCATCACAGCTATAACTGAGTTAATTCATGCTGCTCCTGGCTTCCTTTTCTCTTTGCTTCCTTCTTTCCTATCCCAGGATTATAGACTTCTTCAAAGAGCTAGGTCTTTACGTATTGTGTCCAAAATATAATTTAAGCCTGATCCTTTGTGCTTTGATGCTTTTTTCATTACACAGTCCAAATCAGATCAATTATACCTTTCTAGACAATTTCTAGCTCTTGCTAGAATTTCTAACTTCTAGCTAGAGTCTAGCTGTTCTTGAAGAAGCAGCCCATGACAACATACATGTTTCAAATTAACCTAAAAAGAAAGAAAGAAAATGGCTGTAATTTGTTGCAAAACAGTGGGAGGGACAAGAAATTGTTCAGTTCCAGCATGCAATTTATACAATTTGTAATAGTTCATAAACTAACTGCTCTGCACATTGTTTTGATTTTTATTAAATATAATTCACAAGGCTGTCATTTTCCAAACTTAAGAATAAAACCAGAAAACTTTAACACTCTACAGAAGAGGATTGGGATATTGGATCCTTGCCTGAGTAAGCTCTTAAACCTTAAAGAGGAGGAAAGTTAGTAGTAATAAATAACAACAATGCCTAGAGCATTTTTTTCAAATTTCAACAAGTTCCTGGGTGTGTACAAAAAAATGTGTGGTTTCTGAATTATAAATATTACCACAAAAATATGTATGAAAACTAATGGTGTATCTACAGAATACCAAACCATTAGTAAGAGTACTTTGAAGTTCTGGCCTGAATATTTGTGTGCTCAAAGGCATGACAGCTGCTAAAAAATGTATTAATAATGTAAGGAGAAATATATATATATATATATTAAATCAGCTCTTTATCCAAATTAGCTGTTAATTTTATGGGCAGGCTGTTTCAGATATCTACAACAACAAAAACAATACTTCTCACAATAACATGTATAATAATTTAAAAACAGATACTCAGCAGGTATGGATGGAGATTTGTTCTTTTTGGATAGAATCTAATATACTACTACTGGCAATTTCAGGCAGTCATAGAGGAAGTGGATGATCAAGGCCTATTAGGTCTGTCAAAAAGGAGAATAAATACTTTTACAAAAAGTAATATGTATGTAACAACTTATAAGAAGAATCTCTAAAAGAGGATGATGGTTAAATCCAGATTAAGTCAGATAAATTATATATCCTTGAAACTCAAGATAAAAGTTAGCAGTGAATTAAACCTCATAGAAATTGTTTGGGATTTAATTTGCTATTCCATTCTTTAATTTGCTATTCCATTCTTTGTCCAAGACCAGATTTCCCCTCTCCATAGAAACGATGGGATCACCATATAGAATAGCATAAGTACATTGTATATATATGGTATATAATTTTAAAACCCTCCCCACCTTTGAATAAGGAATACACACACACACACACACACACACACACACTGATATAATTATTATAAAGTAATTCCATTCCAAAATAAATCTGGAAGTGAAACAGCATGATATGTCATTAGGATGTCAATAATCAGTTCAGCTCTTATATGATTTTAAAAGGGGATGAGACAGATTTGTGAAGAGAATAATTTCTTACAAAGTTCTTTACAAAAGCAAAATGAAAGTAAGAACCCTACCTTTGGACCTGATTATTGTGTTGCTGAGGTGAGAAATTTGGAGCCTTCAGTGTTCTATTAATACTACTAGCATTCCTTACCATAAACCAGGCTAGTTTGATTGATGAAAAAGGTACTCCAACAGGTTCTCTTCACCCCTTGCTTTGTTATTAGCACACTGATTGTACTAGTCTATGCGCCGTTAACTAATCAAACATCTGCTTGCATTATCGATTTTCAGAATGCAGCTGGGGCTTCAACTGGTTCCTGGATGACAAAGAATCCAAACATCAGGTATCACAAAAGACAAGTGAGATGTTTACAGCAGTTCTAGTCAAAGGAAATGAGTGTCTTTCCAAAATCCTGTATGTAATTAGCTGCCAGAAAGCTAAAGAACATTAGCATTGAACAAACACCTCCAAGGATATATAGAATTGCCAGAAAACTCTATTAGAAAATTCAGACAGCAGCAGATTGTTTGCAGTTAGTTTGGAAAGCTGGCGTGCAACTTGCCTTCCCAGGTGTGACCTTTGAAAAGATATATCTTGCAAAATGCATACAAATGGATCCTTGCAAGTATTTAATCAGAGGTTTCCTGAATTTTATATTTTTTTGCAATTCAAGATATGGATAAACAGAAGCTTCATTTTTATTATTTAAGTCAGTTTGTCATGATTTCTTCCTATAATTTGGCTATTGAGAAACTGATTGATTTATTTCCTGCAATACAATATGAAGCAGAAAGACAAGGAATCTTATTTTTCAATACTCTGTAGCTTTGCTCTAGTAATACACTATGGGCCTTGATAGCAAGGGTGGTCCACATGCAGTGGTCAAAAAAGCCAAGATGGCAGTGCAAAGACCTTGAATACAACAAATGTAAGAAAGGATCAGGACAATGATTGAGCAGTTTGGCTTTTATTTCATCTTTTGGGAATCTCCTTGTGGATCATTTTAGAGCAGAGAAATTCAAGCTCAGATTAAGGCTAGTGTAGATTCACTCTATGAGGGGCAATAAGTAGGTCATCTCTTGGGTCAAGGGCAGCCTCCATCCTTAGAAAGCAGGATTCTGTAGCAGAGAATCTTTGCATGTGACCAAAGACTTGTAGGTGAACAAGAACCCCACCAGTGCTCATTCCAGCCTGATATGGTGGGCCAAGGGATGACCCTGAGGAACAAGAAAGTGACAACAGTCAGATTTAGGAAACATGAGTCTAGGGCAGAACTATAAACTGAGAAAACATCTCAGACAAGACCCTCCCTAGTTCTCATGAAGATAAAAGGATGTAGGGGAAAACAAGTGTCCATTGCCATACCTTTATAATAAAAGTAGTATAGGCCTGCATGAATTTGATTTCCTAGTCTGATCTATCTTACAAATATGATATTTCACAAGGAAATCGTAATTCATATTAATATGTTCCTTGCTACAGACAAGTGTGTTTTATCCATAGATAAGCTGCTCTTTAGTGAAAGCCATAAAAGAGATAGAGCATAGAATAACAGTGTTGGAAAGGACCTTGGAGGTCTTCTATCCAACCCCCAGCTCAAGCAGGAGATCCTATACTATTTCAGACCAGTGGTTGTCCAGTGTCTTCTTAAAAGCCTCCAGCAAGGAGCCATGCACAACTTCTGAAAGCAACTTTTCCACTGGTTAATTGTTCTCACTGTTAGGAATTTTCTCCTTCGTTCTAGGTTGCTTCTCTCCATGGTTAGTTTCCATCCATTTTTTTACTTGTTTTGGTGCTTTGGAAAATAGGTTGACCCCCTTCATCTTTGTGGTAGCCCGTCAAATATTGGAGCACTACTATCATGTCTCTCCTAGTTCTTCTGAAAGATGAAAGAGGCTGAAAGATAGAGTGTAGCTCTCTGGGTATATTTATATACCTTTGTACATATTTCCAAACTTTTCTACATTCCTAAGAACAATGCTACCCCTGACATGGGAATTTGTTTTTGCATTTTAAGAATGAAGAAATGATATCAGGTTTATGTGAGATACTTTTGTTTCCTTTGCCCTTGATTTTTTTTTTTTATTCAAACATTTTCTCAGCATGACTGAAAATGTAATCAGGGGGACTGAATCTGGTTCAGCACTGTTTATCTGCTTTTCACAGTGCAAGTCTATGTACATTTGCCCAAAAGTCAGTCTGATTAAATTAAATGAAAATTATTTAATTTGATAAGTGAGATGGTAGCCCAAGAGACAACTTGAGGTCAGAGATTTGTATACAAAGCATTTCTATAACTTACATATGAAACTGAGCATGACCTGTAGATATGGGTGCCCAGGTACTAAATGTTTTATAGTTTGATTAGGAAGTATTTGTTTCCTCGTCTCAGGACTTGCATTAGAAAGTGCACAATTTAATGCTCTAGAAATCAGCTACAAATACTGTAAATGACAAACCTCATGTTGACTTTTCATTAGAAGTGTGATATAGTGATTAATGGGTTACTATTTTATTGCCTGCTGGTATGGTTACCATGACTTTCAAACTAAATTTTGGTGGTGTTAGTATTCTTTCAGATAGGCAGGAGGTAGGGCAGTGTGATGGGAGGGAAGAAGCAGCTGGGATTAACTTTTGGTTGTAGGCGTCCTTTTGCTCACAACAGATGGAGACCAACTCAACATTAGAATAAAACCAATCCCAAAGGACCTGTTAAATAAATTGATCCCAAACTTTGAAGCTGTAAAATAGTAAGACGATTAAGAGCAATCCAAAGCCACTTGATAATGTGATGTTGATTGGATAGAATTGGCTTTCATTACTGCACTGGGAAGAAATTGGTTTCTGGCTGAAGAAAATATGTCAAAAATAAATAATATTTCTCTGGTTTATATGGAGCAGTTACTTTTATATGTAGTCTTTTAATCTCAATATGTTCCAGATACTTTTGGTATTAAGTGAAGACTGAACCATGCTCCTTTAAAGGCTTTGCAAAACAGACATTTGATTCTTTCCAGCTGTATTTTTGAGCCTAAGCTAGAAAGAAGAAACTAAAAACAGAGGTGGAGGCTCTAAGAGGGTGATAAATAGTTCTTAGAAAGCATATCAGTGTTTGTCTAATCTTGAATTTTAAAAACTGAGCTAGCATTAAGGAAACTCTATACCCGCATGATGTTTGAATAATAGAAGGCTCTGGAGGTGCTAGACCAGTGGTTCTCAACCTGTGGGTCGGGACCCCATTTGGGGTCGATCGACCATTTCATGGGGGTCACCAAGCAAGGCTGTCCGCCATTTTTTCTGTCCGCCATTTTTTTTGTCCACCATTTTTTTCCCCTTTTCCAGCGGGTGCCTTACCTCCCTTGGGCTGGGCCAGCTGGTGGTTGGCCTGCTCCGTCTCTGCCGCTTGCCAGCTACACCTCGGCCGGCGCAGGGGGTGGAACCACGCATGCGTGGTGTTCCCGGGCAGGGAAAGTCCTCGACTTACGACCGGTTGGGTAGTCCTCGACTTACGACCGGTTTAGTCCTTGACTTACGACCGGTTTAGTCTTCGACTTACGACCGGTTGGGGTCGCGGCATTAAAAAGGTTGAGAACCACTGTGCTAGACTCATGCTTGACTATGGCATTTGGACTAGGTGAATTCTAGCAAACTGTAGTTGAAGCCTTACATGACAAGAGCGGTCGGGTAGGTGGCTCCCAAATCTGGTAAATTGATATGCAACTTGATTTGTTCAAGGTTATGTTGCCATTGAAGATTAGATATCCACACAGGGAATTCTATTAAATCCAGTTTTATCATCTGAGGCTCAATAGTTCTACCAGATTACACTGATTCATCATTTGTATTTTTTCCTGGATATTTTCTAATAACTTTTTGGATATGCTTTAATAATTTCCCAGTTGAACTTAATACAGTGGATTTTACATGCCACTGTCTTTGATAAAACTTCAAGCTTTAGTTGGTACAGAATATGGTAACGAGAATTTCAAGTTTTATAGCCAACTCTATAGTGATTTTAAAAAAGTTGTACTGTTCAGTACACTTTTGGGACCAATTGATTTAAAAAGTGTGTGTTCCAAATACCTGAAGGAGTGGCGCATTGCATGCTATCACACTAGCTTTAAGAACTCATGTTGAGAGCCTTCTTCTAAATGCCTTCTTTTCTAGAGAAACATTATGCAGTGACAGTGGAAATGATTCTTCTAATAGTAGGATCTTGCTATAGACTGTTCTCCCCAAAAGCTTTGCTTCTGCTTTGCATGTAAATCTTTTTAATGCTAGGCAAAAGCAAGCCAATTCATATAGGTTTTAGGTCTTCTAATTCATTTTAAATTGTTTGTAATTACAGTTTTAAAGATTTTTCCAATTCTTCTTGATACATTATTATAGGTTACACAGCATAGTAAAGGATTCATATGTAAATATGCTTTTTAAAAGAAGCTAGGATTGTGATGTACAATTCTTTAGTAGAGTTGTGATTCAACATCATTTATGCTGCCATGGCAATAATGGGTAGCTAGATATTTTCAGCTAAAGTTCCTACCCAAAACATTTGACATAAAGGTTCCTGAATAACCCTGCACAAATATAGCAGCACTAATTCTATTTCCTTTTGCAACATGGTAATTATCATTCTTGATTTCTCTCTTAAGTCCCACCATCACCAGATGCATTAATGTGAACGCTAAAGGAGATGCTGATCAAATTGCAAAGAGAACAAAACTGTGAGGAATCTTTAATATATAAGGATTTAGGCATGAGTCAGTAGAATAAAGAAACTAACGCAATCAAACAAAAGTACCATGCTTATAAGATGAAATTATGCAGTTCAGTTCTCCTTTAGCCAGACCTCATGTGGGGTCATCTGTCTATTCCTGGACACAGTTTAAGATGGTGTTGATAAACATAAGCATGAAGAAGACAGGGGTGGTGAGGAATCTGGAGATTAAGTCTTATAATGAAACTTAAAAGAATCGCGTTAGTTCACACTGAAAAAGATACAAAACTGATGGTATAATAAAATTCAAATATAGGTTCTACCATATAGATGATGGAACAAACATGTTTTTTGTTGTCCAATTTATAGGCTTCAAATAGAATAATGACAGTTCTGGAACAGGCTGCTTATGAAAGGTTGATTCATTTGTTGGAGGTATAAGCAAACACTAGATATTCACATTTTGGGAGTACTGTAACTAGTGGTGGGATTCTGGTATGTGAACAATCCTGAGCTGCTAGTCGCAACTGAGGCTGCGGAAGATGGCGGACCTACCGGGGTTAGCTCCGTGACGGAACGGAGCCCTCGGCAGAGATGGGGGCCTCTTGAGGGTCGGAGGCTTGGCCACGACCCCAGTTTCGGGGAGCTGAGCTCGCCGGCGGTATTCTGGGCGACTCCCCGGTCTGCTGGGTGACTCCCCAGTCTTCGGCTGGATGGAGTCGCTGGAGGGAGACG
>NW_015387304.1:107662-109025 GCF_001527695.2 Protobothrops mucrosquamatus | reverse complement strand
CGGCGGCTCGGGAGTTCTTGGCCTCCATGACGGCCTTGGACTTGACCCAATTAGTTCATGCCCCGACTCACGAGGGGGGACACACACTAGATCTAATTTTTGTCTCTGGCCAGTGGCAGAATGATCTGGAAATGGGGGAGGTAGTTGTAGAGCCCCTGTCATGGTCAGATCATTCACTCCTTAGGATGGACTTCCGGACAGCTCCCCCCCACCGCAGGGAGGAGGAACCGCTTAGATGGTTCCGCCCCAGGCGCCTGATGGACCCAGAGAGGTTCCTGACGGAGCTTGGGCCATATCCTGAGGACCTAGTTCACGATTCGGTTGAAAACCTGGCGGCGGCCTGGGAGACGGCCGCTGCCGCAGCATTGGACCGAGTCGTGCCTTTGCGGCCTCTGACCCGGCGCAGATCTCAATTGGCTCCCTGGTTCACCGAGGAGCTGAGAGAGATGAAGCGCCGGAAAAGACACCTGGAGAGCAGTTGGAGGACGAGCCGAACCGAATTCGACCGAACACAGGCAAGGATACAGGTTAGATCCTACCTAGTGGCGATGAGGGTGGCGAGGTCTAACTACTACTCCACCCTCATTGCGTCATCAGATAATCGCCCAGCCACCCTCTTCAGGGTGACCCGCTCTCTCCTTCAGCTGAGGGGGGGAGAGGATTCCCTGGAGGGGAGGACCGAGGATTTTGCTCAATATCTGTATGACAAAGTCGCTCGGATTCGAGAAGGTCTTGACTCTGACTGGGTGGCCCCGGGGGAGGAGTCAGGAGCAAGTCTTGAGACGGTTATATGGGAGGAGTTTGACTCTGTGGCTCCTGAGGATGTGGACAGGATTCTCGGGAGGCTGAATGCAACCACATGTTTACTGGATCCGTGCCCCTCCTGGCTGGTACTGGCTGCCCGGGAGGGTACACAAGCCTGGCTCCAGGGAATTATAAATGCTTCTTTGTGGGAGGGTTTCTTCCCCGTAACCTTGAAGGAAGCGGTGGTGAGGCCCCTCCTTAAGAAGCCTTCCCTGGACCCAGATGTATTAGCTAATTATCGTCCAGTCTCCAACCTTCGCTTTGTGGCGAAGGTTGTGGAGAGTGTGGTTGCGTGGCAGCTTCCCCGACACCTGGAGGAAACAGTCTATCTAGACCCGCTCCAGTCGGGCTTCAGGCCGAGATACAGCACGGAAACGGCATTGGTCACATTGGTGAATGATCTCTGGAGGGCCCAGGAAAGGGGTTGTTCCTCTGTCCTAGTTCTTTTGGACCTCTCAGCGGCTTTTGATACGGTGGACCACGGTATCATGCTGCGGCGTCTGGCTGAGTTGGGAGTGGGAGGCACGGTTATGCGGTGGTTCTCCTCCTTCCTCACCGA
>NW_015387304.1:81011-106100 GCF_001527695.2 Protobothrops mucrosquamatus | reverse complement strand
TTATTTTAGAAACAAGATAGCTGTAAAGGAATACATATCTTAAATAGAACAGTCTTCCTCAGTCAAAGTAATCTTCATATCTCTGTCATTACAGATAATCCTTGACCTATGAGCACAATTGGATCAGAATGTCTGCCACTAAATAAGGCAGTTATTAAATGAGGGGTGCCCAATTTTACAACCATTTTACTATGATTGAAATCATGAATTATTGCAGTCTTTAATTGAATCCCACAGTTGAATCTGGCTTTTCTCATTGACTTTGTTTGACAAAAGCTGGCTAAGAAGGTCACAAATGGTAATTATGTGACCCACACAATGGTGCAACTGCTGTAAATACATGTCGGTTGCCAAGTACCCAAATTTTGATCATGTGACCATTTTTTAGTGTTGTAATTTTGAACAAGTTGGTAAATGAATGGTTACAAATCATGGATTATACTGGGAATTATAGGAGCTAAAATACAGATAACTGGAGGGTATCCAGGTTGGAGAAGATTGAATTAGAAACATTAAGTAAGCTAGTACATTATCCTGTTTAAAGCAAAGCTCTGCAACCAATTATGGTTCCCAGAGAGTTTTCCATATGGACTATAAATCTAAGTATCTCTTCATCACTTGCAGAATTCTGAAAAGGTTTTAAATTAGAATGAATCAAGAATCCTTTTTAATAATAATTTTATTAAAGCTTAATCAAAAATACAGATTTCATACAAAAACTATAACAAAGAAAAAGCACACAGAGAAAAAGAGGAGATTATAACAATTAAATTGTCATATTTCTTTTTGAATTTGTGCTCTCTACTTCTATAAAACCAGCAACCCAGTATTTGTCAACTGCAAAAGAACAAGCGATTTAAACCATGAACTGGACCGGGTGAACAGGGATTTCTTACCGTGATAGGTAGAGAAAATGGGTTAGTAGTTGCTTTCTGCAATTGATGTAAAATTTGGCATACCAACAGTGTTGAATTTGACGTCATCAAACATACTGGTGCCAGCTCACTTGCAAATAATTCAATTCTTAACAGTGATGATTTGGTCTGCCAGAATGAAGTTGGTGCTGATGAAAACTCAGAGCAACATATGGGGAAAAACATTTCAAAAACAAATGTGCCAAATACTTTGCTAATTTTGTTATGGAAGAATAGAGGAAAAGAACATGTGAAAATGAGATTTGCTTTTTGCTTTGCCAGCACCAAGACTTTGATATAACACTTAGGCTTATGCACAATTTTAAAGGATGTTGCCCAATAAACTTCAGACAAACCACACACATACTCTGCTTATACAAGTCCCAAAATGCTTTGTCTAACTAGGGCCTTAAAACTTTGGAATTCACTTACATTCAGCCCCATCCCTTTTCTTAAAACAAAACAAGGAAATTGTCATGACATAACAAAGCTAAAGAAAGTTTTCCAGTTCACCTGTATTTCTGCAGAATATTAAAATTATTTTATTGTTTTATTTTACATTTACTTAAATGCAGAAGACAATTGTATGAATTAGAGTGAGGGAAAATATATTGTCAGTGGGATCATTTAGTCTGTTTACATCTTTCTCCAAGTGTGGTTTGGATAGCATTGTAAATAATTTAACAGTTCAGCTACCTTGAAGCCTACATCTGTTCTGGATCATTTTCATTTATAGCATAGAAAAATGATCTCTGGACTTGGAAACTGAGCAGGCTTGGGTCTGGTTGTACCTGGGAGGGAGACCATCAGAGGTGCGTAGCAGGTATGGTAAAAAGAAAATGGTGGCTGTGATGGTGCCAATTGTGGTTCCATCTATCATTTATCTACACACATGTAAAAAATGGGTGGTGTTTCAATCACCACCATAATAGCCACCATCTTGACTTTTTTTCCATACTCTGCAGACATTTCTGGAGACCTTCAGGGAATTCCAGGGCTATAAGGCCAGACTATCATAACAAAATAACAGAGGAAGGTAATTTCAAGTCATTTCCATGGTATTGTCAGGAACACTAGCCTTGATTTAAGAGCAACTTAACCTTATTGAGAGATAGGTGCAGTTAATTCAGGAAAGACATAAGCTAACTATACATATGATTTAATTAAAAAAAAAAGACTGGGCATGATGAAGATATGTTACAAAGCTCTTTGGTGAGGCTTTAAGTGCAAAGCTCTTACTTGCTGTTAATGGCTTCAGTTTTATCAAGTGTTTTATTCTCATGATGAAGCAGTTGCCAGTCACTGTAAGAAGAAAACAAGCCCATTGTGAGGCCATGAAATTAAATTTTCTAGATAGTAGCAAGTAATTAACACCACAGTCTGACCTTTGCCTAAAGGAACCAATTTAGAGGCACCCAAAATGGCAAGCTGTGTAACATGAATCAGTGACTCAAGAAAAAGATTTTCCTTGGACCTTTTAAAAGAACAAACAATTCTGTTTTTCTTATAGTTACCTTTGGGCAATTAGCATAGCTCATCTATTGATTAACTGGCTAAGTTCATATGCTCCCAACATAGCTTGATAAATAGTGCTGTTCACTTGCCTCCAAACACTATTTTATCAAGATATGTTGGGAGTGTAAGAACTAAAAAGTTAAATATGGTTGGTTATTCAGAAAAATAATATTGCACTATGGATTTTCTACAAACCTCCGCATTTATTTATTTAAATTGATTTATATGGCATCTCACTCATCTTTGGGTGGCTGATATAGAGTAAAAGAAAAAAAACCATAAATTCAATGTATATAAAAAAGAAAATTTCCCAGCCAAGTAAACAAATAGTGACTTTTGAAAACACCATAGACCAGCAGTGTGGACAAAATTATTCTCTTATATTTTTGACAGGTCTTCAAGGCTTTCCAAAACAGTTGAAGCCAACCAACCTTAGGTAATATGATGTTTAGAAGGCAGGCACCGCTATGGAAAAGGCATCCTTCTTTTTGGTCCGCCTAGATGATAATTCCTGATTGACAGGGCCCAGGATGTGTCTTTCCCGCCTGCCCTAATGGGATGGGAGAAAACAATAAGATTAAGGTGGCCCTTCAAATACCCTGACCTTATGTTATGTATGCTTTTGTAGGAAATAATTATTATCTAGTGAGAGACCAAGAAGAGCAAGGACGTGGCAGGTTCTCCTCCTCAGCTTCTTGGGCTGTAAAACTAACAAGGGATATACCAAGAAACATACCCAGAACTGCTAGCTTTACTTTATTGTAAGGTTACATTAACAGAATCTTGTTAAGGTTCTCCATTGCTTCTTCCCACGAGGAGGTTTACATGGTTATATTCTTATTCTTATTGCTATTTTGGTTACTTCTGAGGACAATCTCTTGCAACTCATACAATGGGTTTGGAGTTACTTACTTGTCAATGATCTCAATAGGAGTAACATGCAGGTTCAGTCTCTTATCACTGTTTATGGTTTCTTATGTCTGTGGCCTGTATTCCAGTTGTATTGCTGGAAACCCAGAATAAGTCGAAGCTGACAGTAGAATAGACAAAATCAATTTTGATTAGAAAAATCATAATTCGTCATGACTCATCCAATTTATACGTTTGTTCATACGTTTGTACTGAACACATACATACGAGAAGTCTCCGGTTCACCGTGTTTTCTATTAAATAAGTTTCCATATGAGTCTCCAAACTTCCGTTGGGTATTTTCATTTTCTCCTCCTTTTCCCCAGCATCAGTGTTGTGTATGTCTGGTTCTAGATGCAATTACATTTACTTTCTATTATCAGTAAAATTCCTTGAGAAATAACATTGGGCCATTTCACAAAAATATTCCTGACTACCGTATTACACCAGTTTCATGAATTTGAAGCTGAATCTCCTTTGTATTTAGAATAAAAAAATGTGAGGGCTCAATACATAAGTAATCTACCGCCCTCTCTATGGGGCAGCACTACTTTCCAACATCCCAGAGTGCCTCTTCTCTGTTTTGTTACCGTTGCAAGAAAGTGACTATTTTTCCTTCTCATCTGATATGCAATTATTTGCATGTCACTGGGATGTGGGGCATGGTAAGATTTAAGTTGACAGCCTTCCTTTGTACTAGACGCATGCCCAATAAAACTAGCACACGGGAATTTCCCAGTGGATTATGCTGCTACTTTTTACTTTGTAACTTTTGTCCATGACCTTATAACAAGAATCATAGCTACAGATAACAGCAGTGACTGTAAAGGGACTACAAGGGGAAGTTAACATGCACTGAGTAAGAAGTAGTATGAAATATTGATGCCTATAGGAGATGTATTGATGTATCTCTTATGTTCTTTCATTTCATATCTGATATGAAAACTAAGCTGTGTAGCAGCACATGCCGCTGGGATCCATTGTAATATAGAACCAGTCTCTGGATTCCAAACAAGAAGGAAAAGTGAAAGAACTCAGATATGATTATTTCATGGATGGAACAACAAATCAAAAAGCACATATAGCACCTTCATTTGGTTGTGATTCTGATGAGGGACCCATTCAAATGTTAGTTAACACCTTCTATAAAGACTGACAAATCAAAAGAGTCTGAGGGCTAGAGGTTGCCCATGTAGAAAGACAAAGTATATCAGAGAGTATCTGATTCCCAAGTGGTATTTCAATTCAGGCAGTCCAAATTTATGTGGTTTCATGTGTAGTCTTTCTTATACTGTTGTCTTTTCAAATGTTCTCCAATAGTATTTATAATAAAATGATCCTAAAAAGAACTTGTTTATTATGCATTTTTTAAAGAAACCACGAGCACCACCACTATTTTGAAAATATGAAAATATTCATAAAAATAAAGATTACACCTAAACTGACATGTGTTTCAGAAACAAACCCAGTGATGTGTGTTAACAACTGTAGGCAAAAGAATTTAAAAACGACTTTTTTTTTCTTATTTAATGTAAGAAAACTACTTTTAAAAGTTTAAACCCAATTCTCATCCCCACCCTCCCAGTATTGCTCAGTGATGTTTGAGCAAGTAAAGCAATAAATGAGAAGGATTTACAAGGAGACACAACAGAATTTCATGGTTGGAAGAAACAGTTGATTGACTGCATTTTGAAGTAATGTTCTTTTATATAGAACTTTGCAAGATTTTATTGCAGATTCCTATTATATAAACATGTTTACACACATTTACATTGAGTAAACATGTAAATCAGAAAATGGTTAATTATAGGAATTGTTTTTCTTCCTCTTCCTTCTCCAAGATATGTCAATCTGAACCAGGTATTAAATATACCCTTTTTAAATATACCCTGAAGGAGGGAGGGTGCCATTTGCTTGAGAGCAAAATCAATCTGGGATTTTGTATGTACTGAGCTTGGGAGAGCAAGTTGTAAATGAGACAGGTCAAAAAGAGAAAGTTGGATGGATAGAATGTAGTCAGCTTTCCTCACCTTGTGCAGCTTCCAGATGTGGGGAATTTAATCTTCAGTCAGCATGGCTTTTGTTGAGAATCCTGAAATGAAGTTTTTAAATCTGGGGAAGGAGGGTCCAAAATAAAAAAAGGTGCTCTACTCATTGAAATTCTTGTCATTTTATTAAGAACATCTGAATAGGGTTTTAAAAGAAAACTGATCTGAATGCCAAATTAACCAATGCTTGCAGTCTTTTTGCACAAAAATCTACTTCATTTTACCCCGTGTTTTCATGTAATAGCATGATTTTGACAGCAGGGTGGAGTAGCCATTTTGTGGCTACTACTGATAATCAAATAGTTTCATCTCCTGTCCTACCTCACTTTACGATAACCCTAACCATGCAATTGCTAGAATACACCTTGGAAAATGTTATGCTAATAACTCTCACATCTAATATTGCTGTTTAACTGCAAGCAGTTTTGAGACCTAAAAAAAGGACTTTATCATCCTATTTAGCAGGGGAGCCTTCTGGCCAATGTGAGCTATAGAATTGCTGAGTCTTTTTTTATAATTAACCTTTGTTCTGATGACTGAATAATTAAGCAGACATCTGTTTTTATGTTGCTTTCAGTTAGCTGCTAAGGAATATTATATGATTCTGGAATTGAGCATCTTTAGTTTGTAGAAAAGAAGACACAATTTCATTATATTTATATCCCACCTTAGTCATTATATTTATATCCCACCTTACTGTACAACTCAAGGAAATGTACAAAAGACTTCCACCTTTTATTTTCTCCCCAACTATCCTGTGAGGTGAGTTGGACTGAGAACAAATGACTGACCCAAAGCCAATGGATAACCTAGACAGCTTCTGTGCCTAAGGAAAAACTAAAACTCAGGTTTTCCTGGTTTCTAATCCAACACATTAAACACTATGTTAAACAGGATCAATAGACAAAGTGTTGAATTGATATTGAGAATTGACCTTCTCTCCACATAGCATGTTGGCAACATGGTCAAAAATATTTAAAAGGCCTACTTGTGCAAGAAGAGAGAGCAAAACATTTAAATTGAAATTAAAGAAAGTGGAATCAGGCTATTAGGGGGAAGTTGCTAATGGCAAAAACGGTTAAGAAATAGAACAGTCTTGCTAGAACAAAGAAGCACTCTTTAATGATTGCAAACAGATACTAGATGACCATTACTGCAGAGATCATTTATCAAATTTCTATATTAGCTGGGAGTTGGGCATGTTGACTTTCCAATGCATATATCTTATGATTCTGTTATTCATTGCTGAACTCTTCATAGCAATTGGAGAGTTATATAATTATAGATATAGTGAAAAACTATGCTAGTGATAGACTTTAAATAATTTTATAACCTGGGAACTTTGTAGCTAAAGCCTTCACATAGCCAATCACAAGCAAGTGTATGGTGAACATATGTTTAGTTCCCAATAATATTCAGTACTAATAGAATTTAAGGATGCCTCCAGGAAACAGGGAAACAGGGAAGGACTTAAAGGTTATATTTTAATGACACATCTTTAGTTCTCTATCAACAGAAATGGAAAATTTTAAGGTGGACAAATGAGATAATATCTAGGAATGGGTTGGCTGCCCTTCACGTTTCATTGCTATTAAGCTAGCCTCTTATCTGTGAACATAATTTTAGAGACTGCATGTTGTTAGCTCTTTCTTCAGTTCAGTTCCAAGCTCTATTCAGCCCACTGGCCTGCAGCAATTCTGACCTCTGTGGTCATTGAGATTGACAGCTAGCAGAGAACTGAAAAACATCATTTCCAATGGACTCAAACTGATACTGAAAGAAACTCCATAATGAGTAGCTGAGTACCCAATTAGCAAGACAATCATCATGACAAAAACAAACAGAAAGGACATTTTGCACTGGAGATAATTAATTTTAGGATAACATCTCGCAGGCAATGTTTGAATGACATCAAAGATATAAACTGCCATTCAAGCAATCCCAGCCTTTGTATTCTTCAATCAACACCTCTAAAGGAGAAAAAAGCCAGAGGGGGATCTCTCACTCTCTCTTTTTAATGAGAAAATTAAATGTGAAAGCTAGCATTGTATAAGGAAAGCAGTTACACAGCTTGCAAGTTAATACTAAAGGGCATTCTGGATCATTTTCTTCCCAACGGAGCCAAACACTAGCATGGTTTAATAAATTACTCTGCAGCCTGTCATTTGGTTTTATGTTGATGGATGAGGTAGTTATTTTTGCAGTTTACTTAGAATATATTATATCTTAAGTAAAAGAAAATAACAACAATAATAATATTTGGTGATGTATTTTCATATATTTCAGTCCCAAAAGGTATTCATCTCAATTCAGCAAGGATACATTAAAGCAGAATTCTCGCAGTTCATAAAGATGTGAACAACCATCTCTTTCCATAATTCCATGCTCATCTAAGCGTTTCCATAACTAAATTAATACCTCCCTTGCCTAGACCCTCCGTGGTTATGCATAATACTTTTACATTTAAGTATTGCTCCCCTTCACTGCTAAAGGACAAGACAGATCTTTGTCACTGTTGTACTGTTTCCATTTCATATCACAAAAGGAGTCTTGGAAATCATTGGAAGATGAAATCCCCTAAAATTTAACTTTTTCAGCAAGCCTGTGGATCCCCTTGTCATATAGAGCTTATATGTTGGCTATATTATATATAATTGTTTTCCTCATAGTAAATTTCTTTATTCAGTATGTGCTTATTTACTGATCTATTTATGTTTATTGTTTTAATTGATTTTATAGACTGTTTTAACTGCCAGTTTTATTGTATGCCACCCAGAGTCACTTTGTGTGAGTAAACAGTAATATAAATTTGATAATTATTGTTAAATATAACATCAAGGGATTTGCAAATGGTGAGGGGGATATGGAAAGCTGAAGGAGGGGAAGAATTCTTGGTAAACAGCTTCCTGGGTCCTACCCTCTCAAATATGGATAATATAGAATTAGGGCAAGAAAGACCAGACCAAAGTTGGACAAGTTAAAAGCTTAAAACTTAAGGTCAATGAAGAATGCTTCTTATCGCAGCACTGCTTGGAATGAATTTGTGACACGGAGTGGATTAGGCATGGACTGTCAAGGTAGATTCAAGTAATTTAGAAGGGTGTCCCAGTTTTTTTTTTAATGTTGCTAATTCAGACTTAGTATTACTAATCCAATAATGTCAGCATAAGAGGATTTTTTTTAAAAAAAAGTACTTTTGAGCCAGTGTTTATTCCTAGCAACTTCATAGACAAATCCCTACAGATTTTCAGAAGTAGCATGCCATTGCCTTCTTCCTAGGGCTGATAGAGAGTGACTGGCTTGGTTTCATGTCTAAGGCAGAACGAACTAGAACTTGCAGTCTCCTGGTCTAACCTGATACTTTAACAACTACACCTAAGTGGTTTTCACCGAGAAGAAATAATTCCACATTAACCCATGTCCCATTTTGAGTTAGAAATCAACTTTCAGATCCCATCCTGAGTACTTTCTCAAGTTTTGGGCACCACAGTTTGAGAAATATTCAGATAAATTGAAACATATTCCAAGAAGGACAACAAGGAGAGTCACAAGACTAGAAACAAAAGCTGTAAAGAGATTGAACGAACTGGGAATAATTAGTTTGGAGAACATAAGGGGAGGAAGAACCTGAAAATATAGCACATAGCAAAAGATCAAGACCTGTTCTATAATATCCAGAATATAGGACATAGAATAATGAATTTCAGTTACAGGAAGGAGCCTCCACATGAAAATTAGGTGAAAACATGCTCCACATCAGTAGGAGCAGTTCAACCGTGGAACCAATTACACAGAATGGTGGTGGATTCTCCCTCATCCATTGACCCATGCATTGAGAAGAAGTTGTTTTGGATTGCTTTTATGGCTTTTTCCAAATCTCTAATTCTGTGAAAAGCCTGCATAGATGTAGCAATCTCTGAACAGAGTCCTACAGTATATGACTGTGAGTGAGTAGGAAATTTTTGCCTGTAGAAGAAAGAAAAATCAAACAATCCATGACTTTATACAAACATCTCAGCTTTTCTTTTCAGGAAAATAGAATACCAGTTGACTTTGTTCCTCATAATCTCCATTCTATCTAAACTGACTAAACTGACTAAAAGCCTGAATCTAATCCCAACAAGATCCTTGGCAGAATTATTTAACATCCAGAGGCCTTGTATTTATATTTTATTTACATTTTAAAATAAAATAACATTTTATATTTTAAAAAGCTANAGAGAGAGAGAGAGAGAGAGAGAGAGAGAGAGAGAGAGAGAGAGAGAGAGAGAGAGAGAGAGAGAGAGAGAGAGAGAGAGAGAGAGAGAGAGAGAGAGAGAGAGAGAGAGAGAGAGAGAGAGAGACTGTTTTTATGTTTTTCCGAGGAGCCTAGAATTAGAGCGGACAGTGGCAAATAGAACAAAATGGATGCCTGGGGGCAGAGGGGGAATAAATTATATAGCAAATAATGTCATTTCAGATACTAAACTGACCCAGACACATTTTCTCCTTGTATTTCCTTCATCTTCCTACAACCACACAATTGGCTGTAGGCAAGATCTGGTGCACCTTGTAGAGTCATGGACAGCAGCAAAGTCCCTAGGCCATAGTGTCTGACCTGCTAATCTCTGTGTTACACTATAATTCCCATTGCTCCCAGGCCACATGGCTTGGTGAGTATGATGGAAGATAGAATCAGCATATCTGGAAGATACCAGGTTCAGGGTGGCTGCTTCAGACAATATGTGAAGACAGAAACATTCTGTTTTTCTGAGCCCTTCTCACTTTATTCATCCTCTGTGCCTGCCATATATCCTTCAATCTTTCTGTTTTATGATTTGTGCAAGAAGTCTCTTATTTTTTTAGAGCTGTGTGAAGTTTTTTAAAGACCTCCTTCAAAAGGTGCATTGAGACAAGCAAAACATCTTCCTTAAAATATTTAAGCAGTTATATCTTTCAGTAGATTCCAAGATGGCTTTTTCAAAAGCTGTCTGTGGTCACGTTTACACTGTATGCAGATCAGTTGCTTTACGCTACTGTTGATCCCAGCAGCGGTGTTATCTGCAAATGCAATGCACCACACATAAACATACAACTGGGAACAGCTTTTGAAGTAGCCACAGGAAAAAAGGCAGGAGCCTTATCATTTTGAGGGGAGATGCTTTAACAGCAACAACGTGCTTTGCAAAAAATCATTTTCAAATGCTTTGCACAGCTCTGTTAGCATTTGTATTAATTAATTACCAAGGACAAGGAATGGAAAATCCAATGTGGGTAACAAATTTTTTTCTGGCTTGTCAGAACAGCATTTCTTTCTTCTGTTGGGTCTCTGCTGAACCTATTCTAATCTGACTCCAGTGAGAGGAAACCAAAGATACCAGCTGTTGAAAGGTAAAGTTCTTGTTCAGTTTTAATCTCATGGACCCAAGCTTTCCAGTCTGCTCTGGCATTCTTTTCTTTCTCTCTCCCCCTCTCTGCCTTTTCCAAGGTCAAAGCACTCCTGTCAATGACTGCAGGAGTTTAGATTCTGAGAAGCTTATGATGCCAGATTCCTCACACAAGGGGAAAATCTGCTTTATGTTATGCTCTTGGTTCACTTTCCTAGGAATCCCAACATTACAGCTGCACAAGAAGCAAGGAGCAGCAAGGACCTACAATTAAAAATATATTTGCTAGTGGCAGCATTTGTTCCATATTGAAAATGTTTAGAACTTCCTCCAGGTCCCAGAATGACTAAAATGTTTCCAAAATTATATCCAATATAAAATATTCACAAACATAAATGTATTTTTATGGTCTGCTTAGCAAAGTATGCAATAAAATATAAACTTTAGCCTTCTATGAGTGGTTTCTATGGTGTAAGAGTATGTAATCTACAGCCTGTAGTTTTATTTTTGATGTATTATAACATGTAAGTCTCCTTAATGAAAGACATATAAATATTTAATGTAAAATATCTGTCAGTAACACTCTCACCTTAACTATCAACACAATTTTGTCAACACAATGAACTTTCAGTATCAGTATGAGGCAGTATGGAATTAAAAAAAACATACAGCTTCTGCTATTTAAATGGTAAAATATGTCTCTAGTCTGTAGGAAAAATGCATCTTTTAAATGCATATTCCACCATAGCCTCAGCCATGCAAGTTATTCATTTGGACTGCTCTGCCTTGAGACCCTTGTTCACTTAATTGAAACCACTGCACCTATTTTCCTTTGTCAAACTTTGAAGGATATGCCAAAAATTCTAGAGCTTAACCAGATGTTCAGAACATAGCTCATCACCATCATGTTTCAGTTATACAAATTGGCTTGTCAATAAAAAGAGAGTGGCTAGGAGGACTAGGCAAGACTTCTTCAAAATCCATGTTCTATAGCCAGAAATCTTTTGACAAATTGTTCTGGTTCATCACATGTTTATTAAAGTGACTTTCTTAGGCTTTAAAGGAGCCTGATCCAACACCCTCCAGCTGTGTAGATTTCAACTCCTAGAATTCTCAAAAATAGCTTTTTAGGCCATGAAACTTTGGAAATGCAGGTGTTCACATCTGGAGAGTGCCCATTGCAGAAGGCTATCTTAAATCATTTATGATCCTTATTTCCAAAACCCTTTGACCAGACTCACCCAACTGTCAGGTCACTTTGATGGAACTGGGAATACAACCTGCTCAAAGAAGGAAACATATTGTCTGGAAGAAACTTGGTGGAAACCAACAAAGCCCCATGCTTTCTTTGTAATTTAAATTGAATTTTCAAGCTTTAATTCTAAAAAAAACCCACAAACAAATAAAAGCCACGTGGAGTTTGGCCCAGAATTTTAAAATAGGAAGAGGTTTTGTATTTATCCCAAATGCTCCCATCTCACTGTATTTTGTCTTCTATTTGCTTTAACTTTATATTTGTGACAAAGTTGAAGCATCTTTCTGGCACGAACAAATTCTAGTTTGGGGATTTTGAATCTGGCATCCAAAGACGCCTTCCAAAAACAGGACATAGCCAACTTTCATCTTTAAGACAAATTTTAGAAGCAGTGTTCCCCAAGTAATATAGGTCTTTCTACATGCCTTTTTTGAAGAACTGCATTGGAAAATGTAGAGATGCACATTTAAAAACAGTACTTTTCTACTTCTATAGTAATGCAATGCAAAGCTTGATAAATTTGCATTAAAATGCAAACCAAGATAATTTCTTGCTAATTCTTAATGGCTACATTGCTAGCTTCATATTAGACACTCTCATTGATTCATTATCTTTGAGCTGCTTCCTGCATGCTAATTTAAATGTTAATATTACGAGCACCCTTGGATATCTTCACTGGATTTAGGTTTCTATGCTGCACATAGAATAAAAGAAAATCACATCTGCTATTCATCTGTTCTGTTTTATTAAACATATTTTTTAAAAATACTGGGACATCATATGTGGCTACCTGTTTGTTATTATACATACATATTTTAAAAATGTTATTATTTTTCTAATCAATAAAATATTGTCAGTATCTTATTATTTACAATTTAAACTGTTCTTTTTTCAATTTTAGATCATCCTACCAGATTAAAATAAATAAATTTTTATTTATTACTTGTCTGCATGTGATTCTTGACAGGGTTGTGCTCTCTCAGAGAGGCAGACCCACAATCTGGGGGAAAGCCTTCTGAACTCAGGGCTCTTGCTACAAGGGCAATTGAAGGTCGAGGTCTCTGCCCATTTCTGGGTTGATCAGCCCTTTGCAACATTTCTTGGAATAGGATATAATGAGGTCAGTCACTCAACTGCTTGTCATCTCTCATTTGGATTACTATCTGATTTGCTTTACCTGTGGCTGCCCTTGAAACCCATCCAGAAACTTCGTTTGTCCAAATTACAGTGTCTTGTGTGCTTTCTGGGCAGCCTCACTACTGCCATGTGGCAACTGCATTGGCCATCGTGTGCTTCTCAATGCAGTTTAACCTATAAGACCTCCATGGCTTAGAACCTGGGTATATGAATGCCTGCATTTCTTAGATAGATTCTGCCCACCCACCTTGGAGACCAGGCAGCATCTCCTAAGCTGAAATGTGATGGGATGAGCTTTATGGCACTCATTCTCCATGAGGCTTCCTTTCCCTGGAACAGCCTGACCCTTGATCAGAGGTCCCCAATCTTTTGGGCACCAGGGACCGGTTCCGTGGAAAAAAGTTTTCCATCGGACCTGAGAGTACATGGTTTTGTAGGCTGCCTGCATCCCACGGATGGGGCTTTGCCTGTTTGTGCGGAGCGGTTGCTGGCATGCCACGTCCCGGTACCGGTCCGTGGACCGGGAGTTGGGGACCCCTGCCCTAGATGATGCTTCTCCTATCATCTTTCCAGAAGTTTGTAAAGGGAAGGCAGTGTTAGGGTTAAATCTTGAGCCCACAATTCCTTTTCCACAGCATTTCTACATAGCTCTCAGTTTATGAACAAAGAACGGGGATGTGCAAGTGAGAGAACATCTTTCCTTCCATTATTCCGCATACGTTCATTCTGTCATGAATGTCAAGACCAGATGAGTCCCAACACCCAGTTTTATTATGCAAAGATAGGAAAGAGATTTCTCAATTAGCTTTAAATTAACTACCTCTTGCCATTCTGAGTTCCCCAAGGATCAATGAGGGGTGAGCTTGAAAGGGTTTGTGCCGTCTGCTGTCATGTCTTCTGTGTGACTATCAAAAAGGAGGGTGAAAAAATAGGTGACTGCTGCTTCTCATCCCCAAGTTTTATGGTTTAATTAGAAACTCTCTGCATTTCCAAGCTTTGCAAGCACCATCTGGCACTTGGCTTCAAATACACTCCATTTTCATTAAGGAGGAACAGTAGAAAAGTGAGTCTTTTCATTATTTCATTTGCTTAGGTTCAGAGCCGTAGGAGGGAGGGAAAAAAGGAAAGGCATATGGCTGCAGGAAGCTGAGATGAAATTTAACTTGGGGCTGCAATATATTTATAGCATGGAAATAGAAATTGTCAAAATTTATTCACACAGAGTGTCAGGCTGGGGTTTTTTTTCAACAGTTCAGAAGTTGTCCAAAATAAGAACTTGTCTCTTTCATACTTCAGATAAGATTTGATTTTAACAAAGGCATAAAATCTAGTCAGTTATTCTCTCCCTAAAATAAGACATGCAGTTTTATCATATACATTTTGAAATTTGTATAGGTCTCCTACATGATATAGGATCTGGGTTCTAAAGAGATTTATATATATATATATATATATATATATATATATATATATATATATTTTATTGGTTTTTAACTATAACAATCTCCAGTGCCTGGTGTACAGAGTGTTGTCTTGGTTTTATATTTTAACAAGAAAAAAGGACAATGATAATTAATTAACAATCAATAATGATTTAATTGGATAATTCCATAATTAATATATTAATTAATGATATATTTCTTTGATCTTCTCTTCTCCCATTTATATTCTCCTTCTTCAACCTTAACCAAAATATAATTTTTAATATTTTCAATATATAAATGATTAGATATAGGCATTTTTTATATGTATACAAATAATAATAATCTCTATGTATAACATTTTTTCAGTTTATATTATTTGGGTTCTAAAGAGAATTTTTATCACATATACCAGTAATAGTTGCTGGGGATTCTTTTACTCCCAGTAGATCCATGATGGGATGAACACTAGCAGAATAAAGTCTATCTTTTATCCTTTTTTTAAGGAAAAAAACCTTTTAAAAACATACAAAATAGCCCCAGAACTCATCCTTCTTTGTCTTCCTCATAGTAAAAATGCTTAATATATTTATAGGTATAACAGAAGCTAATCTGCTTTTATAACATTTCCTAGAGTAATCATGATGCAGCCATGCAACAGTTGCATAACTATATGATCAGTCTAGGAAGGGCTACAAAGAAAAGTTGTATGTCATTTTTTAATGAAAAAAAGAGGAAAAACCAAGACTCATTTCTATGCCATACATTTTCAAAACTAAATGCAAATTTCCACTGCTCCTAAAAGAACATATTTAGATCCAAACATTTTATTAAGAATCCATATATATGGATCTGCCAGACCACAAATCTGCCCTGTAATAAAACGGATTGGATCTAATCTGATCAGCACATTCCTAGTTCTAATTCTGTGGTGAGCCTACTTGACTAGAAAAGACTCTCTGATGCAGAAGCTCAGCCACAAAATACGGAAAGTGCAGAACAATGGCAGAGGCTGGGGGAGGGAATGAGTGAAGCAGCTGGAACTATCCACCTTCCACACAACAGTAACTGCAGGAGCACAGAAGAAACATTGAAAAGCAAATATAGAGTAAAAGCATAGGTAATCTGATGTCTTCCAAATGGTTCAAAATTTGCCATATTGAGTAGGGCTCATGAAGGAGTTGCTGTTGCCAAAGTGATATGTTTGATTTTCCCAGGGAATTTTAAAAAGGGTAAGTTGGGGCACTGAATTTTAACAGAAATTTCTCAATTCCCTCACTCAAAGTTGCAGAATTTTGTGGTAGAAGCCCAGTGCTAACATTGCATTAACATAAGCCATTTTTAGACAGCTCCCACAATGGCAGAATTCTGGCAATTTTCTGTTGATGTCTGCTTTGAATCACTTAGTTCTTAGTGGCTGAATGTGGAGAGCATTTGTTTTTATTTCTTACTATGTTCCAGAAAGTACTACATTAAATAATGGTAAGAAATTTAAATAGTGGGTACCAGGAAGCCACCAGGTATATGACATTATATACATTATATACACCATCATAGAAATGACACCATCAATAGATGGGGTGCATTATATAAGATTACCAGATTTAGGTTGCAAAAGCCCAGCTGAGCACAACATGGTTCCAAGGGGGAACAGAAAAATCTAACTACATAGCAGTTGTGTAGAATTTTAGAAATCTTAAATGCTTCGCATCAACAAATAGCAGGACTGATGTTAAAATGCCTGCCTTATACATGACAGAAGGGCAGGAAAAGATAGTCTCTTAAAAAGTCCATAATCATACTGTCTCCTAATTTTACCCTTTTCAGCTGCATTGACAAAACTTAGAAAAAAAATCATCTTTGCGATGTGTCCAATTTTCCCCATTGTGGAAAATTTGCGAGAATACTATTCCTTATTCAGGAATAAGGTAAAGACATAAAGGTAGAATTTTGTTTAATGTTGTTATGGGTGTCACAAGTTTGCTCATTTAAATTAATGATAGGTTTTCCTCCTTTATATTACCCAAGAACCCATGACTCTTCTAGAAGATAATAACTATAATCTTGAGCCATTCCTCTGTGGCTACTAAGTGCAATGTTAATTAACAAAACTGAGAGTAAAAAACAGATTCTCAGTTGAGTGGGATCTTTAAACCTATTTGAGTGTCATCTCTTTCCAACCTGTTGTGGGAAGAATCCAGTGAAAGAAATATTTTGGGAAATATTACAAAGGCTGAATATATTTCCCCAAAGGATCTTAAAGGCAGAAACCAACTCCCCCTTCCCAAGGCTCTCTGCCCCAGACAGAAACCAGGTCTGTAGAAATGCAGATGTGATAATCTTGTCAAAAAGATTGGAGCCAGGAAGCTTGGATTAGAAAGACAAATATCCCTAGAATCAACAATTCCTCACACCAAAAATCCAACAGTCATCAGCCACAGCCACAGGGAAGCAGGATATGACCTTTGGGACATAATAGGATTAACCCACCACCATCAGAATACCAGAAAGGCACATTCAAACTCAGGTCAGAGTTCAAGCCACAGCAACAACTCCAATCAAAAGTTCAAGAAGTTATTTAAAAAACCCACTCCCTACTACATGTGGTCAGTTTTCCCAGAGCCATCTTTCTGTCTGGTTCTCCTCTTCAATAAACTGCAACCTTCTTTCTAAGGCAGTCTCCATTTTGTTTATTCCAAGCTTCGACTGGACCCTGATGAAGAATTTTCTTTCAACAGTGTAATAATGGTTCCCTAAACAAGAGTGAGAAAACTATCCTAGCTGAATCTTGTGAATACAGATGACTATAAAGCTAAGAATCCATGAGTTTCATTTGTCATGTCTTCCACTTTCATACCATATCAGAAATAAGACATGATTGTCAAGCAACATCATGTATGGTATGGCCTTATATAGAAATTGTAAATAATTCTCAAAAAATAAATAAACCAAACCAAACTCTATGACAAAAGAGGGAAGCCCAAACTTCTTAGAAAGAAAAGATTGCCACACAGCTCATGTTCTGAGGGAAGAAATGGGAAAACAGAGCATCCAGGGAGTGGTTGCAAAAATGTGTGTGAAAAGAATGTAGATGTTTAACAAGTCATTCAACCATCAAAAAAGACTATAAACTTAAAAAACTGGCCTAAAAAAGTTGGTTATTTGACTTATTACTTCTGGCATCTGTGTCTGTGTTTTGTATATACAAAGAAATAAAAAGTATAGTCTACTGCTAAGAAATAATCTAGTCCAAGATGTCTAGTGTCAAAGCTTCCAGGATTTGAACCAGGCATTTCATCAGCCAAAATGAGAAGAGAGTTTGAGCAGCTAACTGGAACTTTTGCAACACCAAACTTCAAAGCTGCCTTTGGGCAAGAAAGGAATATTTACTTCTATAAGTGAAAAACAGCATGAAAGCAAACTGGTTAGACCTAAAAGAAAACTGAAACATTGGCATCTTGGTTTTTTTTCCAAATGGGAACAGTCCCTTCTCTTTGGGGTTCTAGATTCCTAATGTTTCCAGCTCCTGCACACTGTTCAAGATTTAGATTTTAGCCTTATTACTTACAAAAAAATACTAATTTCAGAAAAGAGACACTAACATTGTACTTAATAAAAAGCTATTATTCATTAATATTATAGCCAAGATGCATACAAATTGCAGAACTGTTGTGTATGCTCTGTAGTTTGGGATAAATTTTACTAAGTCAGTAAAATATTAAGAAAAACTTGCTGCTAATAATGCTAATGTTCATAGATGCCTAAACCAAACTGAGATTAGGATCAGACAATCATTAGGGAAGAGTATAGCAAATACTTCAAGTCATAACATTGAGATATTATGGAAGTCCTTGCTCTTTAATTTTTTATTATTTTATTCCTAATGACAGAAATGCATATCAAAATAATGTGGCTTTGTGCATCTTGGCCTGGGCGGGTGGATACATAGATTGATTATACACCATTAAGTTGGTGCCCAGTTCTTACCACTCACCTAGATAGATTTTCTCCATGATATTCTGCCCCTAATTCTGTCTTTCCAGTGGGAAGAGAGAAGAAATTGTATTCCTGTCAGACCAACCTGGGAGAAAGATGGCATGGGAATAAATATATAATTCTAAAAAATGGTTTGTCTCAGATTAAAATTCAATGGCACAGAAATAGGAAAGCCTTCTTTATTGATAAGTGATCAGTCTGAGAAGCTTGGGACATAAGTATAGGTCAAAGTCTTTGTGTCCAGTACTAACAACAAGAAATTCAGTGAAAAGTTTGCCTGCAGGGATTAATAAGAGTGCCTGGTCACCCCTGGGTCCTTTTCTGGGTGCCTGAATGTTATTATTTTCTAATGAATGACCCTTTAGAAAATAACTTCCAGTTTGACATCATGGCATAATGGATGCAGGAAGATGGGACTCTGTCTTCCACGTTTGATTTCACCCCGCTAGGGACCCTAAAAAGGGTCAAAAGTTGCCCCAGACAGGTGATAAAGAAGGGGGGACCCTCATTGATCGCAGGAGGGTGGCGGCCCTTCTGTTTGATCCAAGGAAGACTTCCACACCAGCGAGGGAAAGACTGGCTATATTCATGTGGCCAGTCAGAAGCTGCTGACAGCCGAAGAAAATAAGCACTAATGAGCAACTTTTGAGCAACATGGATGGAACTGGGTGAGACCCTATCCTCTCTTTATGACTTTAAGATGTTTTCCTGGAAAAGAACTATCCAAAGCAAAGAATCCTCCACGAGGAGAGAGGGAAGGGGAATTTCTGCCCCATTCGCACAGGAAAAGAAAAGCGGCGAATTAATTGCTTGGGGAAAACAGAGAAAATTACAAGATTAATTTGGAATCAATACATATATATAGCTTTGAAATTTGGGGACTAAAAATGTTTTTGAGATTTTTTTGTTAAAAAAAAGAGACTTGAAAAGCTTGTAATATAAGTTAGGAACTAAAAAGCTGGAAGATGGTGTCAATGACATCTAGTGGTGAACCACAGCACTACAATTTATTATGTTTAAGGTAAACCTGGCTTGAAGCCCAGACCCAGATAAGACTTTTGTTGTCCTTGGAAATTTTCATTTTTCTAGACTGCAGCTGAGAAAAGGGGAAAAAACCTCTTGGGCTGCTCATCTGTGTGGCAGAGACGATAAACTATTTTGAAACTGGCCTGCCTGGACCATGAATATAAATACTGACTTTTAGAGCTGTATCGTGGAGCTATTTACCTGTAGAAGAAACATGTATTATGGATTGAGATGATGGAATACTTTGGATTATAAACCTTTGATTGATGAACAACTTTTAATTGCTTTTTTCTCTCTGGACAGAAAGGACATGTTTTTCATTGGACAGAAAAACTTGAATTTTGCTTATATTTGCTTAAGGATAGACTGGTAGGCTGGCTGGATAACTTGGAGCTCAAATGACAATTGACTGAAACTTTTTAAATCCCTAAATAGATTGGACTGTAGAGACTACACATAAAAACAAAATGGATCTTCCATACTCAGCTTTAAATGGTAAAAAGCCATCTCTAACACTTATCTACAAAGTCCCCAGCTTGACATAGCAACAAGAAAATGTTGATGAAGCTCAGAAGGAAATTCTTTCTATGTGAAAATTAATACAAGAGACAATTGACTTAGCTCATGATGAGACTAAAAATAACACAAAGGAGATAAAAGAACAATTTTCTAATCTAAATCCACAAATTCAGAAAATGACTATAAAGAAGGAACTAATAACCCAGAAAATAGAAGCAAAATTAGAGGAAGTGGATTCAAAGATGGAGGACCTAAAGGAAGGAATTAATAAACAGATGCAGACAAACAAAGAATTAGAAGGCATAGGGATAATACCGGAAATGGAAAAGACATCTTACCTGTCAAGATCTCAGAACACTCTTGAGGATAAGGAAGAAGAGCCGATCGAATGGAAGATAAAGCTGTTAGAAGAATTGTGGGAAATTGGAGAAGGAGGGAGGCTCTTTAATTAATATCAATGGGCTGAGCGTTCTTCCAAAAATACTTTAACCAAATTGTTTTACTTATTTCAAACAATATACATAAAAATAGAGGAAGAACTACCTGATGATTCAAAGGTATTGACTTGGAAAGTTAGTTGGCAAAGGAAGAAAGCTAGAGTAAGATTGAAGAAAATAGAGGTCCTGACCCATTAGATGGGATATTATACTATTAAAGAGATGTTTGAGTATGGCTAAGAGAACAGATAATTGTTAGAAATAGAAGTGTTATTAGAATTAGAAAGATAGGATTTATAACTAGAATTTTACATTTTGGCATGAGAAGGAAAATATGAAAATGCTAAGAGGGTTTGAACAAGGGAAGCCTTTGGTTGCCCAAATATAATTTATTATGAGAAAATTATAAGTGATAGAGACACTCTGAACACTGATGGGAAATCAATTTTTTTTAAAAAAGCAGGAAAAACAGGATACTCATTGAACAAATGGATATTAACTGCAAATGCAATTGAGATATGTTTTGGTTAGAAAAGATATTTTAAATTGACACTACTGATATTATATATAATATTGGAAAAATGTAACAAAGATGCTGATATTCAATTGTATATGTATTAACGGCAATAAAATTGTATTTGCCCAGTATGGAAAATGTATAACACTGGAAGAAGCACTGGATGGTGTAATATTGTACCTAGATTGAGGAAGTTAATATGTACCACTGAATTACTAATGGACCCAGACAATATGTTGTTTATTAAGTACTTATGATTGTAAAACTAGAAAATTAATAAAATACTTTAAAAAAAGAGAATAACCAGGGAAAAGCTTATTAATGGTGAAGGTTTCATTCATTATCAAAGTCCGTGCCCCCAAAGAGGTCAGGAAAGGCTTAAACAGAGAAGGAAACAATATTTTAAGCATCTGTGTTAAAAATACAGCATATTCAATTCATTTGAGAAGAAAATTTTGCTTGGTTTTGTTTGCTTAAAAAAAAATCCAGAACAAGGAATTTTAGTGATTCCCTGGGACAGTGGTGGCGAACCTATGGCACGGGTGCCAGAGGCGGCACTCAGAGCCCTCTCTGTGGGCACGCGCACCGTCACCCCAGTCCTAGGTCTTCAGCTGGGTTTTATAAAACCTTTTCACTTTAGGCCTCTGCCGCCGTGTAAAAAAAAAAGAGGTTCAATCAATCAGTCAATTTCAACTTCTCGTGGAAAAAAAAAGATCTTGCAAAGTTGGAATTGATTGATTGAACTTTTTAGTCCCACCCAGTCTGCCGTTACCACTGTAATCACGCCCACCAATGGGCCACACCCAGATAATGGGCCACACCCAGCCAATGGGCCACACCCACCCGGCACCCGACGATGCATAAGTGGGTTTTGGGTTGCAGTTTGGGCACTCAGTCTCTAAAAGGTTCGCCATCACTGCCCTGGGATAAGTACTCAATCAAGGTTGAGGGGAAAAAATCAATTTGACTAATATCATTTTTTTTTCTTGACTGCAAAAGAAATTTTTCTTCCACTGATGGAAGTTAAAATAGAGTCATAAGCCTCAAGAAAATATACAGATATACAGTCTCAACCAGCAATATTTTGCCGTTATTTCCCAAATAATCCTTATAGCTGCTGGTCAATGTGCTACACCTTAATGTGGTTCATTTGATTTTGGACTATTATGATTTATGAATGAAGTTAATGAATAAACTATTATTTGCTTTAGGGGAGTAAATGAAAGATTGAAGCCATAAATTGTTGTTAGTTTATAGATTATCACTGTGGTTTAATGTGAAATTGAAAATGGGGATATTTTCAGGTTTCCTGATTTATTCACAATTTGTTTTGTACCTCTACTCATGACGCAAGAATAACCCTCCAAAAGGGATAGAAAGCAGGAAGGTTTTTATGAACTTGCCATTATTATTTTATACACCATAAGAATCCTAAATACAATCCAAACACTAGCTTGACCTGTGATCACAACCAAAGCTCTTTGGTGACTATCCAAAGACTTTGTGCCTTACCATTTGGCAGGAAAGGGGAAATTTCAAGACCTGCAGTTAGAATGAGGCAGGAGCTTCCACCAATGACAATCGGCCCTATCCAGCAGCCCCAGAGAAAACAGCAAGAGGGTAATTATGTCAGCTTCCCAATCATCTTGCACATCTGATACCAGCATGATGGTATATGGGAGGGTGTCACTAATGAGAGATTGGTGTAGCCCCTGCTCGTCGAAGAGGCCTACAATCAAGTCCCACTGAATTGCGCACATTTGTAGACATCGATAGGATTCCATTGCATTTTTTTGAAGATTGGGAAGCCTCCTGATTTCTAATTGGCATTGAAACTCTGTAGAGATGGACTACTTCACATGAAAACATGTTTTCCCATTTCTATTCAAAGACTGAGGGGATTTGTAAAAGAACCTGTGATGTAACATCCCATGGCATTATCATGGAAGAACTGATTATATCAGGAAACATATGAAACACTTTTTTCACCAAGATGAAGTTTATCCACTGATATAGATACTGTTGAATTTAATTTAATAATAATTAGACAAATAATGTTGTATTTTATTGTGGTCAATTTTACTGTATTTGTATTTTACTGTGGTCAATTAAATGGATATAATCCTTTGAAAGCAAGAAATTCAGATTCAAAACACCCACTTACTGCTATTATTCTCTCAAAAGATTGTTGAAGATGTGGTTTGAATGAAAATATGCAGAGCAGGTGTCCAGTAAAAGAAAACAAACATTTTTATTTGATTATTATCTATCAGAAATTTGACCTTTGCTCTTAACAACTATATGCACTAATCATTGCTTTAATCATGTCCATTTATCTTATTGGCTGATTTGTTTGATGATACCCTTTTTTGTTTTCCAGCCATTCATCTTATTTTGAACAATTTTCTCCAACACAAAACTTCAAAAGCTTTAATATTTTTTTATTGTAGTTCCTCAGAATAGAATTTTTGCTTCCATAGATTGCCATAGGAAATTACTGCCTCTGTTATTGTGATTTTTGCAGATATAAGCACCTCATAGCATCTAAATATCTTTTTTCAGAGTTTTCATTGCTATGGTACCAAATGTTACTCTGTAGCACATTTCTTGACCGTTGGGTCCTTTACTCTTGATAGATAAATAGAAGGTGCTACCCACCATCTTACTAACTTTATGGTCAGTTCCATATCTGATTGCTGTACCTATTATCAGTCTGGTCTAATTTACACTTGGTACATGTTTTCACGGTGCTTCTTGACTTTCATTTCACTTCTTGACTTTCAATAAAGCTTGCAGATGATTTATGTTTTCGGCTGTCAGGGTACTGTTGTTAGTATAGTGCAGACTACAGACGTTTCTCTCTTCAATTTTAAAACTACACTCATCTTCTTCTAATCAGCTCTTTCAATATATATGTCACATATGGGTTGAATAAATAAGCAGAGAATATATATACTTTTGACTTACTCATGTGCCAACCTGGAGTCAGTCTATTTGTTTCACCATGTCTCTCTAACCTGTGACTTCCTGATTTATATATATATGCATGTATATGTCTCTCTCTGTGTGTGTATAAATGCATGCATACATACATACACTAGGTTTCTCATGAACACAATGATATGTTCTGGGATGCCCATTTCATAAGCACATTCCAGAGCTTGACATGGTCCATAAAAGATAGTGCCTTTTATAATCAATGAAGCACATACTGTCTTCTTTTTCATTATCTTTGGCTTTCTCAATTATTCAGCATGTATCAGCAATACAACATATTCCTCAGCCTTTTCCTAGCATTAAGGATACTCTACACTAGAACAATATATGTACCACAGACTTATCTCTTTATTCTCGAGATTGCTTTGTTAGAACTTTGTTAGAACTTTTACTGATTCTTCTTCTGTTGCTAGTCATATTTCTGCAATTGCTATATCCTTCCAATTTGGTAATGACTTGAGTGCTGATCTAACTTCATCTTCAAGTACTAGAGGTTCTTGTGAATATCTTATAAGGTATTTTGGATGCTGACATCTCTACTGCATAGAATTTCCATATACTCCTTCCATCTTTGATATTCTTGAACCAGATACTGTCCATTGGGTCTTTTAGCATACTAATTTAAAGACTTTTAAAATTTTTCTTTGTTTTATTGTGTGGTTTTATATTTGATTATATTTGCTTCCTATCTTTTTTTAAAAAAAAACTGTTGCCACCTTTATTATTTTCACAAATAACTGAAGGGGATGAACATATCCAACATACCTTTCTCCTCCTATTTTCCCCACAACAACCCTGTCAGGTGACTCGGGTTGAGACATAGTTTTATTAAATTAGTTTTAGTTTTATTAAATTTATACCCCGCCCTTCTCCCGGAGGACTCAGGGCGGCTTACAGCCAGTTTAAAAACAATAATACAATACAATACAAAATTTAAAAGTGATTTAAAAATAAATATTTAACTAGGCCGCTTCTACTAAAAATTTTGTTAAAACCAATTTAAAATACCCCTAGGCCAGTCCTGCCCGCTGA
>NW_015387304.1:64600-80286 GCF_001527695.2 Protobothrops mucrosquamatus | reverse complement strand
CGTGCCTCCCACTCCCAACTCAGCCAAACGCCGCAGCATGATACCGTGGTCCACCGTATCAAAAGCCGCTGAGAGGTCCAAAAGAACTAGGACAGAGGAACAACCCCTGTCCCGGGCCCTCCAGAGATCATTCACCAATGTGACCAATGCCGTTTCCGTGCTGTATCCCGGCCTGAAGCCCGACTGGAGCGGGTCTAGACAGACCGTTTCCTCCAGGTGTCGGGGGAGCTGCCGCGCAACCACACTCTCTACAGAGCTGGAGGTCTTCTAGTCCAACCCCCTGCTCAAGCAGGAAACCCTATACCATTTCAAGCAAATGGTTGTCCAAACTCTTCTTAAAAGGTGACTGGCTCAATGTCACCCAGCTGGCTTTCATGGTTAAAATGGGACAAGAAGTCACAATCTTACTCTTTCTAGGCTGGTGCCTTAACTACTAGACCTAACTGGCTCTTTTTTTAAAAAAAAAACTGTCTCTTTTAACAGCTCTCTAAAGATTTTTTTTAAGTTTTTTTCTTGAGATCTTTGTCTTTTCACCTTCCTTTACTGGTTCACTTTTTTGGTTTGTTTGTTTCTTGGTCTGGCAGCCTCTTGGTCTTTTGCATCTCATCCTTAATAGCTTCTTTGATTTTATTGCTGTGGCTCCCTATGTGTGGGATTCAGGACTTCAAAGTGATTTCTGATATTCTTCTTGAAAATGGGAGGTAAAAGCTCAAGATCCTATTACAGAAACCATTGGCTTTATTCCTTTGCTTTAGCTTGACTTGGAAATTACGCATCAGTTGTAATTGCACAATTGGTCCCTGGCCATGTCTTTCTTATTACAACTGAGTTTTTCCACCTCCTTGTACCAATAATATATCAATTTGATTTCCCAGATACGACAGACCACTACAGGTCGTAGCAACATTAAGAGACGTCTTACACAATTATTTATAGTTAAATTTGACCGATTTTATACAACTTTATACAGTATATAATGATTAGTGAATGTCCTTTCAAACGTTCTTTTTAGTTTTTTCAGTTGTACCGTCGGTGAGGAAAACAAGTACACACTCCGTATAAAATTAACACCAAATTGCAATCACTATCTTGACTTTTTTTAACCCTTCCTACAGATACCCCTGCTCACTGAATTGTTAAGTTCAGTTAAGTTAAGTGAATACTAAAATAGTATTAAAACCTGCTGTTTTTTAACCACAGCTACATATCTGACTTAAAAATAACAGAAATTGGCAGTGTTTCTTTTCCAACTTGAATTGCAACCATCATAAAATGAATCCCATTTCAACTACACCCTTGTTAATCATTTTTAGGCCAGAACAATTCCAGTTGTCATTTTCTAGATTTGGACTCTTTTTTCCCCAACAAGGTAAATCCTGCCTCTGTAATATTCTTGACATCTTTCTGAGATATCTTTGTTTTTACAATTCTATCTTCCCAGATGCTGGTTATGAAAAAGAACAGCTTTCTTCTAGTTTAAAGTTGGCAACTTGAAGTCCCTAAATTAAATTCAGGTTACATTCTACTTAAGTTTATCCCACTCCATTTGATAACATGTAAGAAATGATCTCAGATTTCTGCTAAGGACTAGATGTGATTTTTATACAACTGGATGCTTATGAAACAGTAAAGGAAGTGTCACAGAGAGAAAGAGAGCCATGACTATTTTCTTAGATGACCCCACCCACTCTGTGCTTCCTCTTCATCCACCAGGTGCATCCCCAACAAGTTACTTCTGAATTAAACAGAAAAACAGATTATAACTGAAAAGAAGTATTCATCCTTGTGTTTGCACAGCTGCCTTTTCCAAAAACTGTTTTTGAACAAAATGAACAAAGTTTTAAGATCCACAGACACATACATCCCAATAAACACATGAATATTAGTAAATTAATATTTAAATATTAGTTTGAAGTATAACAATTATTACTGCATCATACTGATATCAACAAACAATATTCTAGAGCCGATGTTATACAATATTACAAAATATGTCTTGCAAAGTGTTACATCCCTTTAGAATGACTTCTGGAAACCAAAGGATCAAGGTGGCTTTTTGCTGGTTGGTTTATTTCTATGGATCAAGATTGCATAAGCATGTCTCTACGAAAAGATTCTGCTTAGATATCCCTGTCTTGATGTAATAAGTCAATATCCCCATGAAATTTTTATATGCAGCTCTTGCAACATATGTCTCAGCTTCAGTTTCTATTTTTCCTCTATCTTCAGTCAGCTATTGTGGAAAAAAAGAGAAACTATTTATTCATGACATTCCAAATGCTATATAAAGTGTAGGATATATAGCAATTAGAGGCATACTGTCTGAATAAAGTCCATGGGAGTCATCTAAATCATTTAGAGAAGCAACCTAGAACTAAGGAGAAACTTCCTGACAGTTAGAACAATTAACCAGTGGAACAACCTGCCTCCAGAAGCGGTGAATGCGCCAACACTGGAAATTTTTAAGAAGAAACTGGACAGCCATTTGTCCGAAATGGTATAGGGTTTCCTGCCTGAGCAGGAGGTTGGACTAGATGACCTCCAAGGTCCCTTCCAACTTTATCATCATCATCATCATCATCATCATCATCATCATCATCATCATCATCATCATCATCATCATTATTATTATTATTATTATTAAAGCTGGATCACCTCTTGATATTTACCCATTATGGCTAGTAACTTGCAGATTACAATTAAGTTAAAGTTGACTGTGGCATATATTTAAGTTTCTGCTGCTATTTTTTTTCATTCCCTAGAATGCAGGGTTATATGTGGAAAGGGGTCAAAAAAGTCAAGATGGTGGCCACAAACCCCAAAGTCCCACCATTTCTAAACATATATCAGGGGCAGGAATTTTAGTGCACAATTCTGGCCACCATCTTGACTTTATTATCTACCTACTTCTCTAATCTCTGAAGATGTAGAATAACCAGAACATCATTTCTTTTATCTACATACTTCTAAAGCTATTGTTTCTACACAAATATCCTATTTCAATCCATTATGGGAAACATGATTTGTCAATTCATGTTAATGAAACTGAGCAACCTATATTTTTCCTTCTCGTTAATACAATGGCAAGATTGGGTTATTAATTTCCATAAGTACAAGTGGCAGAAGGAAACATCTGAGACTGTATTCATACTCAGGAGTTTATTGATTATTATTTGCATAAATGACATAAGGCACAATGCAAAAGATCCTTGATGAGATTTTCTCCTTGTTTCTTTTAAAGGCCTCAGTGCAGCTATTGCACCTTTCAATTTAGAACAAATCCTCATACTAGGCAAGAGTTTGTATAAAGATATCTTTTTCTCTGTCTCTATCTGTACCTCTATTGCAGAGGCAAAACATTATAGATATCTGAGTTGGCAAGCAGGCATAGGACCACTACTTAGCATTTACAAGACAAAGCTTAGGAGCAGAACATCTGCCCCACCTCCCTCTTTTAACAGGTTGACTAAGTCTGGTTGTTCACTCTGTGATTTCTCCTTCAAAAAATGGAGCAGTTTAATTTCCCCTGCTTTCCCAACATGGGTATAAAGGACATTTGAAGAAAGGAAAATAGTAACTGCCACTTAATGTTCATTGCTTTGAAGAGCATTGTTCACAATAGGCATTATTCTCAGGTAAATGTATATGGTTTTGTAGCCACAAATAAATATTTGCAAAGGTAAATCACATTTTAAAAATTTGCAGAGTAGAGGATTGGGGCTAAGTCACCAAATTGCCAGAGAATTTACCAAGTTTAGAAACAATTAGTCTCAGGTAAGTTTCAGTAGAGTCTGTTGCTTGACTAATTTGCTGCAGGCCAACTTCAGGGCAGCTACTATCTATAGCACATTGTACTGAATAATGCACAGATAAGAAACACGGTGAATATAAGCATTTCTATCAGTTGCAAAGCAATGTTAATCCTACAGTAGTGTGTTTCTGTACAATAGCTCTGATAAAAGAATGTTATTAAACCTGTGTATCTTACATACAGTAGTTTAACTATGAGTAAGCATGCAGAGCAATATGTGGTAGACACTATGAAATGTTAAATCTGAGAGAAAGTAGGATGAGAGAAGGTGACGGGCACAAAAGAGTTAAACATTCCCTTCCTTCTGGTCCTTTTCAGATGCAAAGTGCTCACTCTTAAGTTTACTTTTCAACAGTTAAAAATCAATAACATTTTTGTATGATATGCAAAACTTAGGTAAGGAGGCATTTTTAAGCTAACAAATGTTAGCATGGTCCAATTAAATGCATTCACATTACGCAATCCTTCAGTGAAACTTTTGGAAAATTAAGGGAAATTGATTCCCCACTTTTCCCCTAGCCCCCCATCCCATCTCTGTTTTCAAGATAAGTTCTTGCAGTTACTGAAACAAGTGTCCTTTGGAGGACCAGCCATGCTTAAGATGTGCAGTTGTGATTGAAAACTTCTGTGCTAGTCATAACAGTCTAGAGTGCCAAAGAAAGTTGAAACTGCATATGTACACATGGCCCAAGAACTTTTAGTGAACTTCTCAGAACAAAGCTGAACTGCACACTAATTAATCAACACTTTAAAGGCTTCCTTTTTTCCTCTGATTAACGCTGGGAAGAAAAAAAAAATCCTTGAAATCAGCATCCTATTGTATCAATGATACCAATGACTTTCTTTCCAAGGATAATTATCCTAAAAATAGCTGATTAAATTAAAAGCCTTTAGCTTTCTATGCCTTTCTCCTGATGGGTTTCCAGGTAATTTACAAAAAAAGAGGTGCTTCAGTTAAGGTCTGATGCACATCTGATGCAACAATTGTATGCCACTTTTTAAAAAAAGAGCTAAACTAGCCAATATGCTTATTTATTTTGAGTATGTGAGGAAAACTATTTTCAGAGTATGATAAAATATATGATAAAAATAATAAAATGTATGGGGGAATCAGAATCAGAAAGTGGTATCCTAAAACTGTCTGGAACTTACTTACTTACTTACTTACTTACTTACTTACTTACTTCTTTCCTTCCTTCCTTCCTTCCTTCCTTCCTTCCTTCCTTCCTTCCTTCCTTCCTTCCTTCCTTCCTTCCTTCCTTCCTTCCTTCCGGGCCTATTTTATAACCCAAAATAAAGAAATAGTTATATCCACCTCTGTCTCTCACCTCAAACTGGAAAAACTACGGCACATTTTAATCAATTACACAACCAATTTTCAACATTGCCTATCCATGAGCTAAACAATTAGGCTACTAATCTTCAAGATATAATGATACTAGTCTGCACTAGATAACTTGAAAGAATTTTGAGTTGAAGCGAGTCAAGCAATGGAAGAATAGAAAGTTAAGACAAAATCAGATAGGGTTTGAGAGTGAGGATATTAAACTCAATGTCCTCAAAATTGAGACTACAGCATCTACAATCATTGGTCATAGCGGCTGAAAGAAATATGATGCTTCTGGAGGACATAAAGATTCCTTCCCCTGTTGAAAACCCAATACATTAAGGAGGCTGGGAGAGGATCCAAGATGGCAACCAACTAACAGCTCCTTATTTAAACCAATCTCACCCCCTCTCCCTTAGCCCTCTGGCTTTACCATATTCCCACAGTCACCTTATTGGGGAGGTGAGTGGCATAGAAATTTTAATTAAAAAGTAAAATACTTAGAAGCAAGAAAACAATCTGGGCCAGTCCTGAAACAAGCGATCCCTGTTAGTGACTGACTCATTTAGCAATCATTCGCTGTTAAGACAAGAAAAAGTAGCTTTGTCACCAATCCTTGCCTTTGTTACCTTCCTAGGCCTGTAAAGCAAAGGAAAGCTGAAATAAGAATATAAAATCATGATGTGATCTGACTGACCCCTAAAAACAATTAAAGCATAGTTTGTGAATACTTTTGTTTTTACATGTGTTAGGCTTCCCAGCTGCCTTATAAATTCAGTCACAATGGTATATTTTGAAAAGCAAAGTATTTCTAGATTCCAGATTCACCCAGCAGGCACTGTGGCTTTATTTGTTTAACTTTTGGTTCTGAGTGTGTTCTTGCAGATTCTGTTCTGTAAATATATTCCACAAGAGACTCTTGGAGATCAGTTGAATGCTGACCCCAAGTGGAAGAAAGCAATGAGTAGCATCTTTTTAATTTAATTCATTTCTAAACAGTTAGTGTTGGGTTTATGTTACATAATATATTTTTATTTATTAAATTTATATGCAACCCATTGGGCAGAGATCTACAACTCGAGCCTAAAGGACGGCATGTCACACCCCAAAATCTAGTCAGTGGATCACAAGTCTCACATGATATTTAATAAGAGAAAATTATTAAATACTTAGTTAGCAATATTAATTGCAAGTAATTAAATGCATATAAATTAAATTACTTGATCAACCTGGTCAGGACAGGGCAATTAAAACTAGTCAGTTCTTTGACAAGAACATTCTGGGGAATTCTGTGGCACTGGCTGGACTGAAACTTTGGAAGAAAACAACATTGTGAGATCCATATATTCCCTACTGTAGGAATGAAGCTTAGCTCAAGGGAGTCTTTGAAGTTAACTTTAAATTAAAGCTGGATCCTTAACCTACTTCTGGTATGGATGTTTCTAAATTAGGTTTTTACTTTGCAACCATAATTCACTTTGTTCTCAGCATCTTAAAAGAAGTCCAGAGGACATTATTCTCCATTTGTAATTTTTTTTTCATCTTTTCCTGCTATTCTATCATCTTTCAAAACTAAACATCAAGGAGAAAAAGATGAAAGTACTTCACTATGCATTATGATAGGTAGTAATATACTGTAAGCCTTCCACCAGCATGTGCTTTATACATGCAATTAACCATAGTTAGCTACACATAAGACTGTTCAATTATGTGACAAGAATACACGGAGAACGTACCATAAGAATGTAGACAAAAGTGCAATCTTTGCATTAATGCAGGTGAACTAGCATACAAATGTTTAAAACCCTTTGAAACTGGTTATCTGTATCCATTCACATGCTTGAATATTTCCAGGAGCTATTTTATGCTTGATCACTATTGCTAGGATCTGTTAGAATAAAGTTTTTTTGTTTTTGCAAAGATGAGTATGCATCAGATATGACTGGATCTTAAAAAGGAGTAGGGTAACTCAGAATACATTTTTATTTTCATTTTCCCTGGGAGAGAGCGGATGAGCCTGTTTTGATTCTGGTTCTCTGGAAAATGCTAATTCTGATTTGTTTATAAAAGGACTATTTGTTGGCATAGCTTAGTTAAAACCTTGACTACTTTTTCTTCTGTTACTTGCCATATTTCAGTGGCTATTCCATCATTCCATTCCAACTTGGTAATGACTGAAGTGCTGATCTAACTTCCTCTTTTAGCGCTAGAGTACGGGTGTCAAATTTGCCGCATCACGTGATATGTCGCGACGTATCATGACTTTTTTTGCATTGCCAGAGCTGGGGTGGAGGCGGCGTCCATATGATGCAACCGGCCCATGGGCTGGCAGTTTGACACCCTCTGCTAGAGGATCTTATAAGTAAAGAATATCTTCTAAGATATTATAGATCATATGTTTCCTGCATAGAGTTTCAATATATTTTTCCATCTTCCTTTGATCTCCTTTGAATAGGTTATTACCTCCCCTTTGATGTCCTTTAGATTAGAATACCAGTTGAAGGTTGGAAACTTCTTCTAAGTTCAGGTATTTTTTGAAAAACTTTCCTTGTTTTTCCATGTTTTTCCATTTTCAGTGCCTTTTCAGATGTTGTAATACTACTTCTTGTCTATTTTAACAGCTCTTTTAAACTCTTTGTTAAGTTTCTTTCTGAGATTGGCTTCCTTCCCTTCTTGGTAATTTCCACAGTTCATTCTAATCTTCAGTTTGCTTTCTTCTCTTTCTTCATTTTTGGCAGTTTGTTTTCACATTCATCCTTAACTTCTTTAAAATCATTCCATAATTCCTCTTATCTATCTATTATCTATCAAAGGGATTTCTGATGTTTTTGAAAAATGGCGGGTATATTCAAGATCATATTTTGGAAACTGATTATCTTCTTCTTTTAGTTTAATTTGGATCTTGCACAGGAGCAGTTCAAGATCTGTTCCACAATTAGCACCTGGCCATGTCTTTGATACTATAATTGAACTGCTCTGCCTCCTTTTAGCAATAATATAGTTAATTTGATTTCTAGATACTCCATCTAGTGGTCTCATTTTTGTTGTTTGAAGACAGTGTTAGCTATTGAAGAAATCATTGGAATTGCAATCGGTTTCTTGCTTTATTTCCTAAACCATACAATTCAATTACATTTTTCTCTTTCATGTTTCCATATTGGGCATTCAGTCACCAATTACAAGCTGCACATCTTGCTTGCATGTTTTGTCAATTTCAAATTGAACTTGATCATAGAAGTCTTCCACCTCCTCTTCTTCTGTGTCTATGATTGGAACATCAACTTCTATTATCATGATATTAAAGGGTTATCTATGAAGAATGATTTGTAATCATTCTGTTTCATATTTGTTGAATTCCTTGAGTTTATGCTTCTCATGTTCCACTTTCATTTGTAATTTTATCTTTGCAGCTTCAGATTTTTTTTCCTATGGCAACATCAGCAACTAGACATCCTGAAGGCATTAATCTAGCCATGTCACACATACCATTAGTACCTGAAAGATCTTCAACTCTTCCTCAGTTACATCTTGAATGCATCTGGCATTATATCATCAATCATTTTATATTTTCTAGCCATGTGTTTTTATTGATAAAAATACAGGAGTGATTTACCATTGCCCTCTTCCGTACAGTATGAGTTGATGTTTTTGCCATTATCATTAAAATGATCATCTGCCTCCAGTATCTTCCTGTATCACTGCTGCTCAACATACAGTAGGTGCCTGCTTGTTTTAGCTGAGTAACTGGGGTGACATTCACATTTTGGGTAACCCTGCTGAGAATATATACTCTTGGCACACACTCACAATGTTCTTTGCTTATCCCTTCCAAGAACATCCATCCCGTGACACAGGTTATCATTGGTTTCCATAAATTCTTATCTAACACACATGAATGCCCCTATCTGCCTGAACTGAGCCAATGTGCTAAAATATACCATGCCAACTTTTATACTGCAATGGTTTGCATAAGAGATCATCCTTAAATAGAACCTGAGGTAGTCATGCTTTGACAAAAATTCTTCATGCAATTATGCTTTCTAAAGGCATTCTAATGATATTAGAATGTAGTCCTCATTTAGTGACTGTCTTGCTAGCAACCACTTGCAGTTATAACAATGATGAAAAAGTAACTTTGCAACTAATGTTGCAGGTCTGTAAAGCAAGGAAAAGTTAAAGTAAAATAGTAAACAGGGTAGTGTTTTACTTAGCAACCATTTCACTCAACAACCTAAATGAGAACTACCTGTATATGTGACAGTTGAGGAAAAATCAAAGAAGGAAGAAACAGCAAGAGGGATCATTAGTATTGGGAAATTGCCAAGTATCAATTAGTGCTGAACATCCCAAAGATGCTTCTTCATGAGGCATGTTTTTTCTTTGAAGACATTTTGCTTCTCATCCAAGAAACTTCTTCAGCTCTGACTGGAAGGTGGGCAATGGAAGAAGCTTCTTGGATGAGAACCGAACCGACTTCAAAGAAAAAACAAGGAAGTCCAGTTGCCTCGTGAAAAAGCATCTTTGGGACAACTATGACCGGATGACTGAGAATCTCCATAGACATTTAGTGCCGAACATGCAACTTCTCTTGGAATTCTCCACCAAATTAGTGGGCAAAATAATTGTGTGGAAATTTAAAAAAACAACAACCCTGCAGTGGAAAGAAAATTACTGTGACAATTTGTCAAGGAATAAGTGTCCTTTAGTGCAACCACGACTGAAAAAAATGGTGAGAAAAGTTCCCTCATGATGGAATGTAACAGACATGAGAAGCTGCAGAAGAGCTGATTGCATAGCGAAAAACAAAACACTTAAGTACACACATCACGGTCACCTTGGGAATAAATAATTACAGGAACACCACACTTCACCCATGAAAATTTCTCCAAAATTCTAATAATTTATAATAGAATTCTTAATACATTAAATTAAAACTGTAGAAAAGCAGGCAGTAGCACCTATTGTATATTCCTAACACTTAAACATCCTAATTATTTTAGATGCTGATATTTTATTTTCTTGCTAACATTAAATAAAAACCTCTCTTTCCTCACTCTCAAAAGCTATTTTTATTCCATAATCCTCATTTCTCTTACACCATAGTCAAATCACTCACTAATGGCTTACTAATAAAACAGAAATACTGTGGTTGCAAAAAATATCTTTTATGTTTTCCCTGCATGCATTTCCTAAAGCACAAGTCAAATTATCCATGTGATTTAGCAAATCATTTTTCTACTGAAGTTATTTCTTATTCCTTTCTTAGTAGAATGTATTAATTTTAAAAAAAAGATTAGCTGTAGAACCATGAAGTTGATGGCCTCTTCTTATATCTCCAGTGGCATTGGCAGGTTAGGGTGGGCATCTGAAAGATAAGGGCATAATATATATCAGCCTAGAGAAAGCTGATCATGGGCTCTCTGTACTTTCACCATGTGACAAATTTACCATATAATTGGAAAACCATTTTCATTGAAGCAATAGGACATACTGTATATAGGTGGTTATCTTTGTTAACCCTTTTGAATTTTCAATATTTCTGCAGAAATATGACCTAAAATTTGATCTGTTCTCTACACAAATCCTAAAGCTAGATAAAGAAAAAATTAAACAAATGAGTCAAAATACTATACTTGATCCAAAGCTAATCTCTGTTATTGGCAAAGTATGTGAATCTCTAGGATTCTCAGTTCATTTGAAGGGGAAATTAGAATGAATCAATGGGAAGATAATCAAATGCAAGTGTAAGTAATCTTGCATTGTTTAAAGAACAGAATTCTGGTATTTACTATCAAAGTTTGATCTTCACAACACAGGTGTGTGTGTGTGTGTGTGTGTGTGTGTGTGTGTCATACCTCAAACAAAGGAGATTTCTGGGGACCTCCAAAAATAGTTGTCAATGCTCAGTCAGCCTGGAATAAGTTACAAAATTAATACCAAAGATTTGGATTCTACTAGCTTACTTGCCAGAGCAAAGTGTATAATATTCTAGGAAGTCTCCAAGAACCCTAGGGTAACATCTAAGGAATTAACAGCTTCTCTTGCATTGGTGAATGTCAGTGTTTATGAAACCATCATCAAGGGAACACTGAACAACAGTTATGTGCATGGCAGGGTTCCAAGGACAAAGTCATTACTCTCCAAAAAGAACATTGCTGCTCATTTACAGTTTGTGAAAGGCCATAATGGCAAGCCAAAATGGTACTGGAAAACGTTCTTTGAACTGAGAAGACTAAAATAGAATCTTTTTGTTTGAATGAAAAGCTTTATATTTGGCAAAAACAAACAATGCATTCCAACATAAAAACTCTTTCCTATCTGTGATACATGATGGTAGCAATATCATAGTTTGACCTGCTTTACTGCCTCTGAACTAAGATGGTTTGCCATCATTGATGAAATTCTGAATTGTAGTAACAAATTCTACAAGAAAATCTGACCCTGAATTGAGCCTCAAGTGAATGTAGCTCATGCAGCATGTCAACAACCCAAAGTCCATAAGATTTGTAACTAAAGAATAGAATTCTTCAAGCAGATGAAAGTTAATATTTTGGATTGACCTAGTCAAATGTGTAACTATGCATCATTTTTCTCAATAAATAAATGCACAAGTCTAATATTTTTGAGCATTGAAAATCAAAAAGGTTCACAAACTTGTAAAAACTATTGTGTTGGATGTGTTGTGCTTTCCCTATTGATAAAATAAAATAATTTCAGTGTTTGGCTATTCTGCTGCTTCTGAGATTCTTACAATACTGCAGTTTCAATTCCACCTATGGGAGAATGCCAGTGGTCAAAGGTAAGGTCCCTGACATTGCTGCCAATAATCAGTCAATGAGTTATTAAAATATGTGCTTATCCTTGCTTTGGGCTTCATATACCTCCTTTTCTCTTCCATTCTCATGCTAATGGGACGTTGCCCTTCTGCACTGATCCTGAGAAGATAATTGGCAGCTTTGATCCACATTCAGCACTTGGAATATTTATTTATTTATTGGTTGGTTGTTGGCTAGTTGGATTGGTTTGGTTTATTTTGACTGTCCGTCTCAAATTCATTACTCTGGATAGCTAATAAAGGCTTGAAGCTCACTGTACTTTTTACATTCTGTACAACGGGAGTACGCTTAAGGCACTGACATAAATTTGAGCTGCTCTAAAAACAGATGAAGGATCGTAAAGTTGCAAATGCTATTTTTCTGTGCCATCCTTTTTCACTGTGGTCTGCCTTTCTTACAACATTGTTTCTGACTGACATCCTTGTGCTTCTGCATACTAGAAAGACTAGTATGCAGTCTTTTTGTGCATGCATTTTGTGCTTCTGCATACTAGAAAGACTATTGCGGGCAATCCACAACTCAAATGGCAAGAGGTTAATTCCCCCTGTGGATGCCTAGCTATATACTAAAATAAAATAAGGGGCAAATATGGTAATCAGACACCCTAGTATTTTCAATTCTGAATCATAATAATCTAGCAAAGGCATTTTTTTCTATTCTCAGTGATGTCATCTTCCAGCTGAAAAAGTGGCTTCCTCTAATGATACTCTGGCAGCAATTTAATTGGGTGGAGTATTTTCAAAGAAAAGCTAATCCTCCACTTGCTATTTTTTTGGTCTTCCTATTTAGTTCAAAGTACTATATAATCACCTCAATTTTCTTTTTCAAGTGATAAGACTTGACTATAAAATTGAGAAGTTAAGTAGACAGCAGGTCTCTATGTTTCATCCTGGCTTTATCTCTGGTCATCAACAAGTACCGGTAGTATCTTTCTCTCCACACTTTTCTAAGGAAGTTGGCCTTCAGCCTGCACTCAGACATTTCAGTCTGGGTTGCTTTGTGCTGAAATGTTTTTTCCTGAAGAGATTAGATGAACTGATTTGCTTTCATTCATGTCTGGCCTAATAGATTCTTACTATGAAATCTGCTTTCAAGTTGTTGTTTTTTCTGCTCTATCTAAAGGTTCCTTGCTTTAGGATGCAAATGCAAGCCTGGCTATTTATATTCCATCTGTAGTCAGGACGGAGCCTTATAATTCTTCTGTGCAGAGAAAAATGATTTTATCTCAATAGCATTTATAGAGAAATATCACCATAGCCAGCCTGCCTTGGGGCACTGAAGTTCTGTCTGCTTAATCCTGATTCTTTTCCTAATGGAAAATACAGCTCTTAAATATATGTTGATTCTTAGGAATGAGGCTCTCAAGATTTCTTGGGTATTTTGGAATCCAGTGAATTAAGATTCATATTCAATATGATATCACAATTTCCTCACCCAGGTGCTTCTATTTCAGCTAAGTGGCCAAAGATACCAAAAAAATTGTTCAAAAATCAATCATGTTTGTTTATAAGAGTGTGCTTTTTGCCCACTACGTTATATGGAAAGGAGAACTGGGTATTCTAACAGAAACATAAATATAAGTTGAATGTAGAAAGTATAGAGCATTTTAAAATGGTCCATGGAAAAAAAAAAAGAAGAAATAAGTTCAAGAATAAATAGGTGCTGAATGGGTTAATTGAAATGTTAATTAATCAATTAATTAACATTTTCTGAAAATCATTCAGGTTTTAGCCAGCAATGCAATTCATATCACCAACATATTTCTAATGCCACTGGAAACATCCATTATTAGAAATGTGTTAAACAACTAAAACAACTTGTCCTACCCTCTAGTCACTTTTGAGCACCCTTAAGTTCCTGAGCGCATAAAAAATGAAAAATCAGCTTGTTCACAGGCATGAAGTATAATATTTAAAGGAAAACCTATTTTCACACATTAAGGTTTTAAAAACAAAAATGAATCTATTGGTTTCATATAACATACAAGACACTTGCCAGGCCTCATACATTTCTATATTGACAAGCTCCTGAGATTCCAGATGATTTACAATAATAGAATTAGAAACATAAATAAACAACAACCAAGACCCCCTCAAAAATCCAGACTTCATCATTCCAAACAGCAGTCTGGATAAAAACACAAGCATAGAATCACATACACCCCACTGAAATAAACATTCAACATCTGAGAAACAAAAGACTCTTTGGATTGTATGCAAGAATCACTAAAGATGGTGCCAGGTGTATCTGCACAGCATGTACTATAAAAGACCAGGACTTCCTTCAGGTCCATGTCATTTTGGCTACTCATATGAATGGATTCTAAGTATTTTTCCCTATCTATTTCAATAGTCCAGGCAGATTCCATTTAGAGGACACACTCCTTACTGGAGCTGAGCCAAGTCATGGAAGGCTTTATAAATAAAAATCAACATTTTGAACTGTCTTGCTGGAATTTAATTTGAGACACCAGGTTAGCATTTTACAGCATTTGCAATTCAGTCTGTGGTGACAGTGTCTAGCTGGAAATAAACAGCTTATTGATGATACATAACTCCAAACTGACAGATGGCATTAGTAATAATTGTATACATTTTACTGAAAACATTAAAATATATCTTTACTTTGTTAATATCCTTCAATTTCTTCTTGTATGTCAGAGTATAACTTTCAAATGAGTGCTTTATTTTTGTTTTCTGGACCAAATAGTTTCTCTCAGTAACTGTGCGGCTCTCCGATCCTGATTTTTGTTTTAATTTAATTTTCTGTCATGCCACAACTCATTCCATTAAGTTTAGGTGTATGGCTGCTTAAATAGCTTGCCTTACCTCTCTTTGGAGTTTTAGCAAATGTGTTTCTTATAACATTTCACTTTTTTTGTCCAAAGAAATAAGAACAATGAGTCTGGAAATCAAAGGACAAGTTAAAAGAAACAGTAAGGAGGGGACCAAAACAATCTTGTGGAGTCAATGCTTTTTATTTCCAGGGGAATTTTTTTTTTCAGTGATGAGATTCTGGAGGGCCGGGTAGACAGACCACCTTTAGAGTTGACTTTTCTGCCTTCTACTCTTTTTTTAATGTTGTTAGGATAAGAAATTGTTTCTTATTAATCAAAAATGTTATTGATTTATTATTTTTAAACATTTATTTCCAGGAAATACTTTCTGTACAAACTTGCCTCTTAAAGTATCAGCCTGATCACTAATTCCCTGTGTGTTGCAAAAAGGGGTGAGCAAATCATTTTGAATTAGAAGTATTTAAAATTTGAAACAGGCTTTTTTAATCATGCTGGCAGTGTGAAGCTTGAAGCAGCTCTGTTTTAAGTTTGAAATACTCCATTTTAAGCTCAAAACATCCCTAAAGTAATCAAAATAGTTTCTTTCAAATGTGAAATAAACTGCTTTGAATTCAAAATGGGGTCTTTAAAATATATAGGCATACACAAAAATAAAATAAAAATGTTCAAAATGACTTAAAGTTCTATTTTATATATATATATATATTTAAAACTCTAAAAATTTTAAAAGCTGGAGGTTGACTCCTGGGTAAATTCATATCTAAAGAATCACAACCGTGAGACCACCAGGAGATAAAAAACTATAATCAGAGAGGAGGTGGGAAAGAGAGAACCAGGAACACAACAACTCGCAAAGGAACAATTAAGGATGCGAAACAAGAAGACTATCTGGGCCCGGTCACGAGATCGAGGAGT
>NW_015387304.1:51123-64500 GCF_001527695.2 Protobothrops mucrosquamatus | reverse complement strand
TATATATATATATATATATATATATATATATATATATATATATATATATATATATATATATATATATATATATATATATATATATTCCTAGTTCCAAATGTTTCAGGGTGTTGTAAGTTAATGTTTCTTAACCTTAAAGTCCACAATTCCCTAGCCTGCATGTTTTCTCTTTGGAAGGAAAAAAAATGGTGTTTTTCTTGTCTTATAGATGACCAGCCTATTTCAAGCATTTGTTTCCATCTTTTGAGGACCACCAGTTTTTCTAAATGGGAGCCTCAACAATAAAACCCTTTAGTAGAAAGACCCCGGGCTCCAAATAGTTGAAATCAATACCTTAATTTTTGCCTTTCCTTTCAGAGAGTTTCTTTTGATTACTAATTTTTCCTCTCCAAGGAATTTCTTCTAGTCATTCTCCTTTGCCTTTTTTAAAGCAAATCTTAAATAAGAGAAAGAGAAGAAAGAAGAAAGTGCAAAGAAAGAAAAGCAAAAAAAGAGAAAGCAATAACTAAAGAAACTAAAACAAATTACTTCCAACCTTCTTTTCAAAAAATATTAACAAACTCATCCTTTCCTCTTAATCTCTTTTTAACTATTCCAGTGATCCCTTCAGCCCCTTATTTAGTCTTCATCTTTTTCAATCATTAAATCCATAAATCATAATTTCAAGTTTTTCCTCTGTTAGCAAAAAATCCATAAAAGTTTTCTAGTCTTTCAGAGAAGTACTTATTATTTTCTTTGTGAGTAAACAGAAATTTTGCCCTTTCTACCAGTTCTGACATTTCTCATAATTTATTCTTTCATTGTGGGAATTTCAGTATCATTCCACTATTGCACAAATAGTAATCTTGCTGTAGTTACAAAATCAATATACAAAATACAATATACAAAATCAATCTTCCATGGGATTTACTCTAATTTGTCTAATTCTAGTTCTTCTAATTTGTTATCTTTCATCTGCTCATTTATCAATGATCAATAATAAAGAAGCTGTCTTCTCCTGTTGCTGGACCTTTGCTAGCCATTTATGGGCAGAAGCAACCTCCTAATGGTAAAAATGGAAGATTTGTAACTTTATTCAATTATCTCCCACCTCAGTGAAGACTGATATCAGAGTGAAGATATTTATACATGAACATAACTCTTTTTGTTAAAGTTCTGATTCACAAATATTTTGTTTATAAATTCTAACTCAGAAAGTAGAAAGTGAAGATGAATATTTTTTTCTTTTTTTTAATACCTGTCACAAAGTTGCAAAGACAATGTTGTCTGTTTCTTCTTGTACTTCTTAATTTTGTTTTAAAATGTTTCGGTTTACCACTGTCTTGGATGAAAATAAACCTTATCAAATTCAACAAGACAGACACTTAAATAGGTATATATAACATTATATTGAGCAAACAGCAAAAGTTTTCAAATATATTATAAGGAAAAATGTTTCTATAAACAGTTTTGTACTGGCTAAGGTAAAAATGTGGGTGAAAGAACCAACTGATGCTATCCTGTATAGCAAATTTACCTTTTAATTCACAGTAAAAGAGCCAATTTGATGTAGTAGTGAAGATGCTGGCTTAGAAACTAGGAATTTTATGGCCTCCCTTAGGCATGAAAGCTAGGTAGATGGCTTTGACCTAGTCTCCCAGCCCACCCACCCCCCGACATGGTTATTGTTATGGGGAAAATAGGCAGGAGTATTAGATATGTTCATTGCTTTGAATTATCTATAAAAAAGCAGGATAAGCCTAAGAAGAAGACTTCTGTCTTATACCATACATGTTTCATAGGGCATATCAATTTAGCATTGCCACAGGTGGAGCATTGTTTTCAGCTGAGACCTTTTTACTTCTGGGAAAGCATGGAAGAGAAAGAAAGCCATGTTCAACAAATGCCCTTGTTTGTTTTAAGAGTGCCTCTTTTGACTTTAAACCCACCAAAGTGAAATTTGACCCTTGAAGCCTTCCACAGCATTGAAAGGTTCCCAGTAACTATAGTTAGTTAGTTAGTTAGTTAGTTAGTTAGTTAGTTAGTTAGTTAGTTAGTTAGTTAGTTAGTTAGTTCTACAATTTATAGGCTGCCCATCTTACTTCAAGGTATAATGAAATCATGGTTTGGTTGGACAAATGGGAGAGCAGCCCTTTAAGTTTGAAAGACATAATATACTGTCAAGGGTAAAAGAAACAGATGAGTAAAAGCCATTTTTCTATATTTCCCTATTCTTGGTTCTGAAATGTTTGCTGCCAGTTCTTAATTTAGGCTATTTGCTTATCTGTAGATGTATTCAGATGCCATGGGAATAGTCATGGCAATCTCTGAAAGAAGAAAGAAAAATGAGCTCTTTGGAGCATTCCATTTCTTCTACATTCCATGAATTTCTGAACATTAATCTATTATTCTGCAGAAAGGCTCCAGAATAATTTGAGGGAGATCTGTGATTGAGAAGATTGACTGTTAAAAATATACTCTAATGTGTTCAACTCTGAAAAATTTTACATTCACCATGGTAACAAATGATCCTTTCCTTCCCAAAGTTGACATGTCAGTATTTCTTTTTTTGCTAAGAGGCAGACATCATTCTATTCAGCCATGTCTGGGCTTACAGATGCACAAACTAATATGAAATTGTTGCCATATTGGCAATTTTCTGGGCAAATATCCATTAGATGAGCCATTTCAAATTAGAGAAGAGAAGAAGCACCCCTTCTTACTTACATTCAAAGCTTTTCAGAAACATAGTCATAAAGCAAATCCTATACCTCATTAGATGGAAGGAGAGCCAGTTTGATGTAGTGCTTAAGGCACTAGGCTACAAACCTGGGCTGTGGGTTCTCAAAATAACAGAATAACAGAGTTGGAAGTGACCTTGGAGGTCTCCTAGTTTAACCCCCTGCACAAGCAAGAGACCCTAAACCATTTTGGACAAATGTCCAATCTCTTCTTTAAAACCTCCAGTGATGGAGCACCCACAACTTCTGAAGGCAATACATTCCACTGATTAATTGTTCCCACTGTCAGGAAATTTCTCCTTAGTTTTAGTTCTTGTCCTACCAGAGGCACAAAACCATTTGGGTGACCTTGAGCCAGTCCCTCTCTCTCAACCCTAGGAAACAATGGCAAGCCAGTGTAGAAATCTTGTCAAGAAAACTGCAGGGGCTTGCTCAGGCAGTTGCCAGGAATCAACACTGACTCAAAGGCATAAAAATAAATAACTAGAAAGAAACCAAGTTTACATTGGGAACCATAACTGGACTTTCTCAACACAATATGACTGTTATTCTACTGCAGCTATCCAGCAGAACACAGGGAGGTTCATCTTTGCTAACATTTCATTGTAGATTAAACAGAAATAGCTTTTTATAAAAAGAGGGTTTGGAACAGAAAAACCTGTTGCCTGGATTAATGTGTTGGCATATAACAGCTGTACCAGTACAGATATTGTGTGCTAGAAAGCAGAAACTCCCCACTCTGCATTTTCTTATAAAATATGAAACATTTAATTACAGTGACTGATTATACTCATTTCTCCTATACTTCAGAGCTTCAGATAATTTGATGACAGAAAGAGCTTATGTAGAAATGAGGCTTGAGAATTTGAAGTGTCTCTTCAAAATAAATAACAAAATCTCTGCAAAGCACAGCACTTTAAAGTTCAGACTTTGAAAGAGGGTACTTCTTCCTGAAAGAGAAAGATGGGTATTTAAATAACATAGGGAGATAAATATCAATAATTTATTCCTGAAGATTAATGTTGTTGAGTATTTGCAAGATAAGACAAATAACCAAGTCAATGATGAATAAATATTGTTTATATGGAAGATTCAGACGAAGCACTTTCCTTAGCATTATGATGAGATGAATTAGCAGGCCTGCAAGACAATGCAAATCATGAGCTCTGGAATTACCTAGTGAAGCTGCAATGAAATTCTAACTGCTGTTCTCCCATCTCCCACCTTGGGAAGAATGAGTCTACACTCTCATAGAATTCTGTGCCACTTCGGTCAATAGCTAGGAATTCTTGGATCTACAACCCCAACTCATCAAGAGGATGCCAGGTTGGAACAGATATATTCTAAGGCAACCATACCAAGCCTATTTTCAGTCTGTATTTTATGGGGAAAGGCAAAAGGCAAATACAGGTAGTTCTCAACTTAGCCCCAAATTTATGATGCTAAGTGAGAAATTTGTTAAGCAGATTTTGCCCCATTTTACAACTTTTCTTGCCACATTTGTTAAGTGAATCGGTGCAGTTGTTAATTTAGTAACATGGTTGTTAAGTGAATCTGGTTTCCCCATTGACTTTGCTTGTCAGAAGGTCGCAAAAGGTGATCACATGACCCCAGGATACTGCATCTGTCATAAATATGAACCAGTTACTAAGCATCTGAATGTAAATCACATGACCATGGGAATGCTGCAATGGTTATAAGTGTAAAAAATGGTCATAAGTCACTTTTTCAGTGCCGCTGTAACTTCAAACGGTCACTATGCAAGCTGTTGAAAGTCGAGGACTACCTGTATTTGAAGGATGAAGATGGTTACTTAGGAAAAGCGAGAGCAAAATCCCACAGTATAACTATCTGTCAATCTATCCACTATAGGTATAAGGAACTTTCAGTCCAGATATCAATATTAGACCTCCAGGATTCTTACTCCAGATCTTCAGATTCTTCTGTGATGTCTCTTCTCTTATATTCACATCTTTCACTAATTGTCGTATTGGTTTATATGTACAATACAGATAACATCACATTCTGCCCTGAATAAAAGCACATCTATAACTCCTTTCTATCTCTGGCTCAGCTCATTTTGCCTTTTGTCATACCCAACATTGGAATGATAAGAACAACAGATTTTAACAAAGTCCTGCCTATATCAGCATATAAAATTTCCCAGCCTAATCTGATTTATCTATTGGGCAAAAGTGCCGTGTATAATTAGTAGAGGAGCCCTGGCACCTAGATAGTTATGGACAAAATATAACTTACCATGAGTATAAAACATGGGTTTTGTTTTACAGTACATAGTTACATTTAAAAAAAAAAGCCTTTACATTGTTTTAGAATTTAAAAAGAAAGAAAACATAATTTTATACCTCATCCCTTTCAATTCCAAGAGATCAAATATTTTTCAAATATTATTGTACCATGCACATAGTTGCCTCATTCTTTAATACAAAATTCCTGTTTCCATGGTAACTAATATAAAAATTAAAGAATTATACTTGGAAGAGAAAAAAATAATTAAACTGTAGGCTGGCAAATAACCAAATGATTCTGCTGTATGCTTTCAAGTTATTCAACTATAGGTAAGTCGTACTGATCTATTCAGAAAACACAGGATGAAATTAATTATCCAAGAACCTTTTTTAAACAAAAAACAAAAAACCACCCCAATGTGAAATCACTCCACTGCACTTCATCCAAATCCTAGATCGATCTAACTAAACTATAACTTAAGGACTTCAGCATTCAATTAAAGCCTCATTATATTTATTTTTCTTTCTTTGCAGTTTTATTAAATATATTAAAATAAATCACAGTTACGATAAAAATAGAAGTATCAACTTTCATGAAATGTTAATAAACCATACCCTTAAAATTAATAGTAAATACTGCTAAAAGAAACATTGTAAATGCTACACATTTTATTTTTAAAACAAAGAAAAAGAAAGAAAACGCCTAGAACATTGTAGTACAGACAGAATAACTCAGATAAATCTGACTAGTTTTCTCCAAAGTCTCTCTCCATCATCTGTCATAAAGAGGCCTATGAAAATATTGATAAGGAACACCAGTCTAATGCTACAGATCAGGTGGAGAATTCTTTTACAGAATATGTTTCAGTAAGATGTAAATATGCAGGTTTTTGCTACCAGGAAACAATCTTGTTCTTACATGTCATGTCTTCCCTCCATCTCATGAGCACTTATGCTGAAAAGATTCCATTTTGTGTGGGAAGAAAAGATTGGATAAAATGCACAAAGGAATACTTCGTTGACAAAAACAAAGTAACATTTCCATTTACGCATATTGGTGAAAGGTCTCTTGAATTGTTATCGCTTAGTTTTTTTTTATGATTCCTACTCTAATCTAAGCAGTTCAGTATCATTGTTGCACGGTACCTCCCAGCTAACTAATATTCCCAGATCAACAAACTGTGTCTGACTCCTAATACACATATAGCTAAGACTCCGGTTTTGGCACAGAGGTACTGTACAGAGTGATACTCCTCCAGCTCTCCTTCTGCTGGAAGAAAAATAAGCTTTGTTCTCTTAAAGATGAAGAGAGAACTCTGGAGACATTGAGCAAGAAGTTGCTGTGCCTGAGCTGGGATGTAGCATGTCCTCAACAACTCTGATAAACTACTGCTCTGATCCCAAGAAGCTGAGGAAGATCCAGAAACAAACGGGTTTGTATTAGGATGCAGGTCAACTCTAAGATATAACTATCTAGTTAATCACTGTATCAAGTTTTGATTCTTAATATTTTTTTTTCTTACTCCTATCTCCCTGCACAAGTCAAGCAATTTATGTGATGTCAGTCTGACTTCAATATTTATTTTTCTCCTTGTTATTTTTTGGGGAAACCAATGAATAACTTGAAAGCCATGTTTCTCTCAAATTTATTAATTATGAAGGACCAGCATCATCTTGTAATCTGCTAAGAGCACTGCACATATCGTTGTAAACTAAAATTTTTATGTTAACTTTAAAAAAATGTTTGATTTATTTATCTTTTATGAGTTTGATTTATCTTTGAGAAAGAACAAAAACCATTAGTCACATGCTGTTAGCCCACTATGTAGACTAGACCAAGAAATCAACTCTACATGAAGGCTAAAACTCCTTTTATTAAGATTGACCATGTAAACCTGTGTTTTATTTCCCCACCCTTACATTCATATGAATTAGGGAGGCATCTTCCTGAATGAATCACACATTTCTTTTGCTTGTTTTGGACTTTAGCCATAATTTTCCTCTCATTGGTTTAGAAAGGGATCTCACCTGTCTCTGTCACCGTCATCTTCCCTACTCCTATACATGACTTCCTACTATAACAGCAAGGGCTTGCCTTATTGAAATGTTAAGATTTGTTGTGGCTGCTTTAATCAGGGCAATCTCACTGGTTTATATTTTAACTGGTTTTGACCATGTTTTGGATTTTGAAAGTTGCCTGGAGTCTACTGGTTGTGGTTGGCCATATCAAATTTTATAAAACAAATAAGTAATTTCCCCCTCCATTTTATTTTATTAATTTAATAAGAAAATGTATATTGCTGCCCAACTTACTCATGGTGACTCTGGGCAGCTTACAAAAATAAAAGCCCTGTACAAAATGCAATAAACCTCCACTGTCTTAGCGACAACAATCAGACAATTAATGGGTCCCCAGGCTCATTGGCAGAAACATGTCTTCAGAGCCTTTTGAAAGAGTCAAAGAGAAGGCCAATCTTATTTCCACAGGGATGTTATTCAACAGGGATGGAGTCATTATGAAGAAGGCTTTCTTCTTGGTCCCACCAGATGAATGTCCTTAATAAAGGGGATCTATAACATTCTCTGCTTCCCAGCTCTGGTGGGTCAGATTGATATGACTGGGAAAAGACAGCCCTTCAAATAACCTTATCCCAGGCCATTAAAGGTAACAACCAGCACTTTGAATTATGCCCAGAAGAAATCGACAAACCAATGTAGTTCCCACAAGAAAGATGACACATGCTGAAATCTAGACTTGCACAGAACCAGAAGATTTATCCATCAGAAATTGTAAGAATTCCAACTTTCTCACAAATAGGGATGAGGTGGAAAGTGCAGGTGAGATACCTCAGAAGACAGGTAGTGTAGCAATGGCTACCAAGTAACTGCACAAGTGCAGGCAAAAGATCAGGATGTGGAAAGTCAGTAGGGTTCTGAGGGGAGGGGCTAAAAAGTTCCACTCTTTCATCTTATGGAGTGAGAAATGCCATTGATTTACTAACTTTCTACTGGCATTGATGAGTTCTCTGTTTTTGAGAGATTATTATTTTGTGTATTTAGAAACTACCCTACCAAATCCAACCTAGTCTTTTATGTGTCTTTGTAATCAAAAGCAAAAAGTTGTCTCAGTTTCTCAGCAATCTGAGAATTTCATGGCTTTCCAAAGTTATTCCATTTGAGATTTGATGACAGGCATTCAACCTAGCTTTAGAGTCCTCATTCAGGTGTCCATTTTTATACCTTGAATTCTTTCATACCAGATGATCCTAGAAAAGAATTTCAATCATAAATAAAGTTCAAAATGAACTCTTTTTTATTTATTTTTCCTAGTGGACATTGGTTGTAAAAATTTACTGTAGCAGAGAAAGCTCTTTATTTGTGTTGCTAAGAGAATTTTTTGCCCATTTTTTCTTACCTTTCTCAATTCTATAAAGGAGAATTCTCTGTATGAGATATAAATATACTCAATTTTTCATTAGGTACTATCATACTTAAATTCTGTTAATCCATAAGCATATGCATAATAAACAAAGAATGAAAATCATCAGCTTCTTTATTTCTTTCATAATCTTTTTTGTATTATTATATATGTAATTCCTTGTGGTAGCAGTGGCCCATATTTTAAGTTTATTTTAAAATAAAATACAATTTCACAAGATAATTGGAAATCACAGGAATGCAGTAGAGAAAGAGTTGCATGCATGCTTCTCTGAGAGTGTTAAACTACTGTAAGTAGAAAAGAATAATCTTAATCAATCCTCAGCATAAAACCTAAAGAGAGCAAAAGCTTTCTTAGCTGTGCTGTTACACAGTTTGCAAAGATAATTGTAGCAATGCTCTCAGGGCATCTGACCAACTAATAGAGAATTTAACTGCATATCCTCATAGTGCTAGGAATTGACACAAGCAATAGTTCATATGCCTGGGCCACCAGGTGATGATTATGTTCCTTTGCTCATTGATAGTGGGACTCATCTGCAGAATTATTTTCCTCTTCCAATAACTCAAAGAAATTCTACAAATTTATTTACACAGATGGGCACTTAAGCAACCACAAATAACAGGTCTGATTTCATTATACCTTCACAGGCCTGCCAAAAAGATTTATGCATGCAATTTAGGTGACCACTTCTGGAAAGATCTTTGTTAATTTACAGCAGATATTTAATACAGTGGGGCATTAATATGTTTTTTCTTTCAGCAGGACCAATGAATATATTTTCCAATTCATATCTATCAATATAATTTGATAGATAATAGCTCTAATTAGTTGTTGTCAATAGTCTCCTTTATCTGAAATTATTATACTGTGTTATAGAACCGGCTAAGTTCACCTCACACAATCCTTTCCAAAAATTTTTTTTAAATCAGTTTTCAACTCTTGCTTCTATTCTGCACACAGAGGCAGTTGGCTTGCGTACAGTACAAATTGATAGGACTTTTAGCTTGATCCTACACAGAGTTACTTGGGACAGCTTAGCCTATTGTCATAGATATAGTGAAAATCTGGAACTCTGATTTATTATTACTCTGAAACAAAAACATATCTGGTCTCTTTTTCAAAAAGAGAGAGAGAGAGAGAGAGAGAGAGAGAGAGAGAGAGAGAGAGAGAGAGAGAGAGAGAGAGAGAGAGAGAGAGAGAGAGAGAGAGAGAGAGAGAGAGAGAGAGAGAGAGAGAGAGAGAGAGAGAGATCCAGGGGGCTCTCATGGAGAAGGAGGAGAAGCACATTTGAAGTTAGAGCAGTCTGCTGAAATGTCTTGGAGGACACTAGATAAATGCTTGTAGTATTATCTCTATAGGTGTTCACTACATCTGTGAATAAAAGCTTAATTCCTAGTTTGCAGGAATAATTTTATAAATCTAGCTTTGTTTCAACTACATTTGTCAAATGTTGCTTGAAACTATTCTGAAGGTAATATAAAATTAATAGAATGCATTTCACATGATGAAATAATATTATACTGTTCACTTCCTTGTATAAAAACAAAATATTTCCTGCTGATAAACCATACATCTATTTTCCTGTATTTTCAACATATATTTCAAATAATTTGATACACTGGGCCATTTGGTATTTATGAAGGCATTACATTTTTTCAAGCATGGCACAGTCTCTGCATATTTCAGTTTAAAATATATGGAATAAATTTGGAGCATGAAATACTAACAGCATGCAGCACATAAGCAGTTTTAATATCCTTCATGCTTTAATGATTTACTTGTCACATATTGGAAATATTAATTAAAATGAATTTGTTGTTATTGTAATTGTGTGATTATAGTAATCCTATTTTTCAGGAAAAAGAAGGCATAACTGAATAGGTTATATTTTACAAGTTTCTTTCTTTTTCAGAAAGAAACTTTTTATATTAAGAATATTAGTATTTTCCAAGGATATCAACAGTTTTTATCTCTGGTATAACAGCCATGGATAAATCATGGTAGTCATTATTGTAAGTAAGAAGATGAACCACTCAGAAACTTAATAATCTTCAAAGAACTAAGCAAGCTGCTTTGAATTTACATAAAATAAATTATGGATTTCTGTTATTACAATTATACATTTATATGGAACAGAATATTTAAAGTAGCTTTCTCTGATAATCTGAGTAGATGAATCTGTGCACTAAGCATTATGCTAGAGAATAAATATGTATGCAAAGGTAGTCCATTATAGAAGATTGGCCATAGGTCTACTTTTTGATATTTAGGTTTATAGAGTTTCTTTCAGACTTTGTAGCTTGTAGCTATATATATATATATTATTATTACCCATAAAATTCATATTTTTGTTAATTTGTAAGTGGTAAAATGGTGCTATAATAGTTGTTTCCATCCTAGGATAATTAATAATTAGATAAGCTGATATAGTTTAGAAAGCTGAAGCAGATTTAGTTTAGAAATCAAATAAAAATAGTTAAAATGTTCAGGAGTGGAAATTTCACAAATATGTATCTCAATATTTAAGGGAATTATTTCTATTATTGATATCCCATGCTTCCTTTAAGAAATTGAAGATGGTTTACATAGTTCTTCTTCCCTTATGTTATAAGGAATATGAAATGAATACATTATGGGGTGACATGGTAGCAGTGTTCCAGTATCCCAGGGGTTGCCACAAAGAAGAGGGACTCAAGCTATTTCCCAAAGCATCTGAAGGCAGGACAAGAAGCAATGGATGGAAACTAAACAAGGAGAGAAGCAACCTAGAACTAAGGAGAAATTTCCTGACAGTTAGAACATTTATTCAGTGGAACAACTTGCCTCCAGAAGTTGTGGGTACTCCAACACTGGAAGTTTTTAACAAGAGATTGGACAACCATTTGTCTGAAATGATATAGGGTTTCCTGCCTGAGCAAGGGGTTGGACTAGAATACCTCCAAGTTCCCTTCCAAATCTGTTATTCTGTTATTCTAGTTTATTAATGGAATAGAGTTTTATATTTCAGTTTCTCCAAATCGGAGATAAAACTTAACCTTTATAGAAAACTGTAAGTAGTTCAAAATACTTGAAGGATGCCAAATTGAGATACACTACTCACTTGTACTATAATGAAGATTCACTAAGGTTCAAAATTAACTCCCCCAAATATAGAATAATAGCAATAGCAATTAGACTTATATACTGCTTCACAGCACTCTCTGAGTGGTTTACAGAGCCAGCATATTGTCCCCAACAATCTGGGTCCTCAGTTTACCGATCTGGGAAGGATAGGAGGCTGAGTCGACCTTGAGCCAGTGAGAATCAAACTGCTGAACTGCTGGCAGCCAGCAGTCAGCAGAAGTAGCTTGCAGTACTGCATTCTAACCACTGCACCACCATGGCTCGTAATAATCAAGTTGAGTGTAATTCTTGATCTAAACACTACCAGCCTAGATAATGCAAGATTGTACTAAGGCTCTGCACCCCAATTGCTTTCTTGAGAAACTGAGATACATAACAGGCTTACCAGGTCAATTATTGATTTTCATTTTCTAGACCCTTTCTTTCTTCCTTCTTTACTGAATTTCCATATTATTTCAACTTAAGTTTACTGTTCAGGTTTCCTCTGTGCTTTATTACTTATTGCCATGCCATATCTTTCATTATTACAATGAAACCTAGACGAAGTTTTACATATGTTAAATGCCTTACAACATTTTCACCTTCCTCTCTTCCTCTAGGGAATTAGCTGGTCCCTACCCTGCTGGCTTTTTATAAGGCCTGGGTGGGGGTCTTAGGCTGGGGGGTGGGGGTCTCAATGTATGAAGGATTCCATCGCCTGGTATACAAACAACTATTGATTGCAATATCTTCCTCACCTGCTGTTTATATTAATTTGTGAAATCGTGGTGGGAATTGTTTTTAAGTTATTTTAAGATCGTTCATTGCCTACTTGCTGAGATAGGCAGCCATAGAAAATAAATAAATAAATAAATGTTTTGCTCCATCTGTGAAGTTGCATTACTTCCTCTCTGAGACCAAAATCACATTGCATCTGTTTATTAAATAGGATGCAGAGTTGGAAAAAAAACTAAAGGGGATCAAGGCAGGTGTGTGCACACAAATTTACAGCCAGACATTGAAGATATCTAATGGCCCATGGAACAGCTGGCTTTTATTTATATCTCAACAAAGGAAATAGACCAGTGCACACTGTTTGAAACTGTTTGCTTTGTTTCAACTGGGAGTTACAAATCTCTGTCATCCAATTCCAAGGAGCAATCTTGATGTCTAAGAACTTCCTCACTCTAATTGTTCTAAGTGAAGTTCAGATCAACATAAAGAGGGCATAGACAGAGGCATGAATGAAGAATGAATAAGTGCTCTGTCTCTACAGCTTCAGGTCTTAAAGTTGATCCAAAATAAATGCAAGTACATACAAAGAAGTGTCAACTTGCAATTAATACTATACTAAAATGTGTGTTTTAATTTTCATTTTAATTCCAGTAATATTTTTTTTCACCACAGGAAAACTGAGATTTTTTTTACTGTATAATAAGTATATATATATATATATATATATATATATATATATATATATATATATATATATATATATAGTCATACAGTATTTATAAGTTTATTTATTGTTAGGAGAGATGAAAAATAAGGTGGGGGAGAGATACTGTTATTCTGTTCTGTTCTGTTCTATTCTGTTCTGTTCTGTTCTGTTTGAAAAACTAATAAACCAGGGTGACACAAAACAATAATTTGTGAGCAATGTTATAATCAAATGATTGCCGGGAGAAATATCAACAACCTAAGATATGCAGATGATACCACTCTAATGGCAGAAAGTGAAGAGGAACTAAAGAGCCTCTTGATGCGGGTGAAGAAGGAGAGTGCAAAAGTTGGCTTGAAACTCAACATTAAGAAAACCAAAATCATGGCATCCAGCCCTCTCAATTCCTGGCAAATAGATGGA
>NW_015387304.1:28822-51023 GCF_001527695.2 Protobothrops mucrosquamatus | reverse complement strand
CTCCAAGATCACCTCAGATGGGGACTGCAGCCAAGAAATTAAAAGACACTTGCTCCTGGGGAGGAAAGCTATGGCAAATCTAGACAGCATACTAAAAAGCAGAGACATCACCCTGCCAACAAAAGTGCGTATAGTCAAGGCCATGGTTTTCCCAGTTGCAATGTATGGATGTGAAAGTTGGACCATAAGAAAGGCTGAGTGATAAAGAATTGAGGCCTTTGAACTATGGTGCTGGAGAAGACTCCTGCGAGTCTCTTGGACTGCAAGGCGTTCAAACCGGTCAGTCCTAGAAGTGATCAACCCTGACTGCTCTTTAGAAGGCCAGATCCTGAAGTTGAAACTCAAATACTTTGGCCACCTAATGAGAAGGAAGGATTCACTGGAGAAGGGCTTAATGCTGGGAAAGATTGAGGGCAATAGAAGAAGGGGACGACAGAGAATGAGGTGGCTGGATGAAGTCACTGAAGCAGTAGGCATGAACTTAAATGGACTCCAGAAGATGGTAGAGGACAGGAAGACCTGGAGGAACATTGTCCATGGGGTCGCGATGTGTCGGACACGGCTTTGCAATTAACAACAACAATATGTGATGTCATTTTCATTCCTTGCCCTCTTTCATGGATGTTCATGTTCAATCTACACTCCCTTCTTTATCATACTACTTTGTAAATTTAGAAGTCAGGCAAGGGTTGTATGTTAGACTTTTGAATATGTTTTGAGCCTATTGGGCTTGATTTTGGATGCCTGTTTGGGTCTGGCAGTTGGCTGTTGGATCTCTTTTAATTTGCAATGGCTTCTTTCATCTGCTGCTTAAGTTATACACTGAATTTTTTTCCTATGGCCTAATGTTTTAAACATGTTACTGTACATAGGTTCATCTTAATTAATTACTACTAATCTGGTGTAACTGTTATGGGTAAAATAAAACACAAATGTTCAAACAGATAATTGGCAATACAATTATATCTGTAGATAAGAATATTTACAACAGGGATAATTTGTGCAAAAGACTGTGCTTTCCATCCAAGCCAACCTCAGTGTATTAAATATCAGTGTATTAAATATTATATATAGCCAAACCAGTCTACATCCACAGGTACAAATTTAAAAGCATATTGAAAGAATGTCAGACTGCATGGGATTTTATTCTGCAGCTTCAGGGAACAGACGCCCTGTATAGAAGGCATAATACTACCTATAACTATTAGGCTTTCATTTCCCCAATAGGCATTGAACTTAGCCAGACTGTTAAACTCTGTAGACAGATATTTGTTTTTCATTAAAGCATCTAAAGGCCAAATAAAATAGTTAGGTATTGGTTTTCAGATGCAGCTCAAAGACAATAAAGACCCGTCTTGGCCAGACAGAATAGAGACCAAGTTCATTGTCTCATTTCTACTTAGACAGATCCTTGGAATGGCGGTATAAGGAAAATTATAAAATTTATGTTCCATTTTTTAACCAGATGAGTTCTGGAAAGCAATTTGAAACTGGCAGAAACAAAAAAAATAACATTGAAAGATGCTTTTTATTTCAGGAGCCAAACTTTGTATATATTAGTGGACAGGCCTTATTACTAATAGAAATAAATATCTTTGTGAACCAAAGTTCATTATCAATCATCTTAATGGAACTCTTGGAATTATTCTCAGTATAGACTGAATTGTAAAAAATATATCTTTACATAAGGAGAGGGGGGAAATTAAGAATTGGCTCAGAAGTTGGATTTCATATATTAATACAAATAAAAATAGGAATAAGTTGAGGTATGACCATTTCACATAAGTGAAATGTGATGAGGCAAACACAGAAGAACTTAGAGAAGTCAACATGTGATGAGGCAAACACAGAAGAACTTAGAGAAGTCAACAAAAGAAGAGAATTTTTTTGAGGAGATTTTTTTGTCTCCCCCATTTCAATATGACTGATTCCATTGATAATTTTTAATAAAAACCCATTAGAATTAGACATGCCCAGGTGAAAAAGAAAAGCTCTGAACTTATAAAACAAATTAGAAAACTTTTAAATTTGAAATGGAATGGCAATAATACAAGCAAACCCATTACTATTTGAGCTATCCCTATTACACACTTCACAGCAATCATTATTGGCTGGCACAACTGAACTAGTTATTTTAGATTGCAAGATTCCACAACAGACAATGTACTACACTGAAATATGAACTGAATCGTTTGTATCTACTGAGGAAAGCAGGTATTTGTGATTTGTTGCAAGTAAAGCAGTCAGTGGAAGATGAAATATGTGGTTTAAATGATTACATAAAAGTAAACAAAGAGAGGATGCTAATAAATATCTGCCAGAAAAATATTTTGAATGTGACTGAATCAAAGGTGACATAGAGAACAAAATGTTATAACAGTGAATGAAAAATTGGAAGGAAACTTCTGTTTAGTCAGTCTAAAAAAACCAAGGACAAAATGAAAAGTAGCTAAATTTGGCAATAGCTTCAGACTGGATCCATCAAGAACGAAATGAAAGAATTAATATTTGCAGCACAAGTAAAAAAGCACTAGCAATAAATGCCATAATGAAAATTCAATAGCAAATGCAGATTTTACAAAGACAAGAATGCAAAGTCTCTTGATCACCTAAGTAATAAGTGGTCATAACAAAATATCTCTAATAGATTTTATGAAAAGACATGAGTGGGGGGCAAAAATGATACATTGAGTTTTATACAGAAACAGATATTCACCACTACTGCAAACATTGAGTTTTACATAAAATACATGGATTTGATGTTCCAAGTATTGGTATGAACATAATGTTGAAAAAAATGCTCCATAACGATTATGTAAAAAAACTTAGGGATTCCTGAATTCAAACAAAATGATAATTAACAACACGCCAGCTATCATAAGTGATAAAGAAAATCAAGTTTTACTTAAAGATGTAGCGATTCAATACCAAATAACAGCAGAGTAGCTCAAAAGGAACTGAAAAAGACTGTAAGTTACTGGAACTGAGCAATTAAAATACCAAAATGATGAAATAAATTGGCTAAAAATTTGCCTCAGAACCATGGGAACGTTAGTATAGAGCTATAATTCTAGAATTACCAAAGCAGTTGAACAAATTAAAATTATTTAATCTCACAATATTTAGCTTACAAAAACCAACCTTGCTCTTACATATATACAACAGTAATAATCAGCAGTGGTTTTAGAATGAGACCATAAACACATATCATTTGAATGCTGAAGCCCTTGTCAATATCTATTTACCAGGTACCTAAGCAAATTCTTTTTTAGTTTAGCATTACAGTTTCCAAGAGAAGAGAAATGAAACAGAAAAGTTTGGAGGTTTTGGAAATTGTTTCTATATTCAGAAATTGTACCAGTGGGACATTTTCCATCCATACACAAATGTCATAGAGGAGAATTATAAACCATTTTTGGTTCAGTTAGTTGCCTCTTCTGTTTTACTAAATTGCATGCTTGGTGGTGGTGGTGGTAGTAGTAGTAGTAGTAATAAAAACAACAACAACAATACTAATAATACCAAATAATGACAATGAATCAAGCCCTTCATCTCCCATTTAATTTGGTCTGATCATGAAGGCTGAATAGAAATTAAAAGCAATGAAGAGAAATTGTATAGATTTGAGCTCCTGTTAAAGTCTGCAAAGAAGAAAAGGGGAGATCACCTTATCTTAAAGTGAAATAATGGAAAGACTAGTTTCAAAATTTTCCCTTGTACTTTTCCTGAAAATGTTTACAGAAACTCTGAACAGGGAAGGACATTAGGATTTGGCTTAACAATAATGACTAGTTCAGTGAAACAAAAAACTAAATTAGACAGAAAGATGCCAATACCTCTTTCTCAAAGCCAAGTGCATATGCTATTCACTATTCTTTGTGCTGACAGGAAATTATTCACCAATCATCTTATATGGGATGGAACTAGTGAGGAGAACCAAGGCTGGTTTTGTGCAAGCATTTTGCATGATTGTATTCAAAAAGAGCACAATTATCAGCTCTTTTGCAGTGAGTTTAATGCTATTCCCCCAAAAAAGTGCTAAACCATGTTCAGAATTGGCCAAACAACAATTGGTAGGTGCAGTGAATAAATAAATGCAATAAAGCTGTGAAAAGAATGCTATCTCACTTTCTCTTTCTTGCTTTATCATGCGGTCTCCTCCTTACTATCTCTGGTCAGCTGTTGCTCAAACAGATCCAAGCTGGGGATCAGTTGAGATTTGAGAGGTATAAGGAGAGAATCTATTTGAAATAACAAGGCTCTCCTACTGCCCAAAGCAGAACGGGCCTAGAAAACAGGAACCAGGAATCAGAGGAGACGGCCCTAAGGAGACAACAGAAATCCTCAGACTGCATCACTGACCAAATGGCTGATATAGCAAAAATAATATTTTTATTGTGTTGGCCACCATAATCACTTATGTGAAATGGTCATGTAACTCCGGTGAATAAAACTAAGAGTGTATACATTGCAAACCCTGTGCAGTAGTTAGTGGAGGGGGGGGGAACAGTACATCAACACTGGTAGAGATCAGAATGACTTCAGGCTGCTTTAGACATGGGCTATGGATCAGATGAAGGACAAGCATGAAAACAGTAACAGAGGTTCCTGGGACATTTTAGTGATGTAGTTATCACATGAAAATGAGAAAAAGCTCCAAGTGTGACAGAGCTCATCAAAATGTGACACATTTCCATTTTTATTACAAGCCCAGCGGTAATATTAAAGCTCCATCTACTTCAAGCAAGCACAAACATAGGACAAAGAAGACAATTTCACTTTCAATTGACTCAAAAGCTTGATTGGGAACTCATATTTTTCTTTAAAAAAAATCAGGTAGTTCAGATTTTTGAAAGTGGATGAAAAATATAAGGTTTTCACAACTTCCTATTACACACATTTCCGTATATATATACTAAGGTGACCAATCATCCTCCTTTAGGGAGGACAGTCCTTCTTTTGTAAGTTCTGTCCTCTCTCAAAAAGTGTCCTCCTATATGTCCTCCTTTTCGATATTTGAAGACTAATCTGTAAATCTCTGTATTCGATCGATGCCGAGCTGATCTGTTGCATGTGATGTGACGTATTTGTATTTGACATGACGATTCGTCAAGGCTCAGTACAGTGCGGAGAGACGCGATTATGAGACGCATGCGCTCCACACAGGAGAATTGTTTTGAGAGAGTGCGCCACGCGCAAGAGTACGCCGCACGCAAGTGGCATTGTTTACTTCTTACTGAAACACAACACGGCACACATGCACGCATTAGACTCACTTTTTTTTCTTCAATTTATTTGTGTCCTCCTTCTCATTGTAAAAAAGTTGGTCACCTTATATATACTAATTACAAGCAGGAAGCTAAAATTAAAAAGCATCATTTGCAACATTGGATAAGACCTTAATTCAATTTCCATATTGTTGTCATAGGAACAATTCTTTTTTATAGACTATGCTGACCCACTGCTATGTTTAGTATGAAACTATTGTGCTCCATATTCATTCAAATTATAATTATAATTATTGAAATATTTCTACATTATTTCCATAATACCAGAGTTTAACTGTAGTAAAATAACCTCCTTCAGAGGGGTGACTTTATTTTAAATGTTATATCATTATCATGTAGAACAATTCTCATACCACAGAATATAGTGACAGACGTTTCCTTTTAAATGCCCTTTTTCTTTATAAATAGCTTAACTTTCTTGATAAAATAAATACATCTGTTGGATACAGCAATAACAATCATCTTAATTACCAAATTAAGCCTGGGATATAAAAAATATTTCACACATCCCTAAGGATAAGTTTTCTTAGTCATATTTATTGATAATAATTTGTGTCACTTTGCATCAACTTCATTGTATTGGTCTGTGAGAAATTCCTGCAAGATATATTTTTCACATCTATGAATTCAAATAGAGAGGAAATTGAAAGAATATTGTACAAACCGTGTCAAATCAAACTTATTTAGCTACATCTAATGACCTGCAAAAGAAAAAGAAAAACTCAAAAACATATGACAGAATGCAGCTAAAATCAATATAACAGTGTTGTAAAAACTTTAGATTTAAAACCAGAGTACAGAAAAGTTAAATAAAATACAATAAAACAAAAGATAAAATAAAAATAGGAATAAAATAGAGTTACCATAGTAAAGACATTTCATATCATTGCTCCAAGATTAGAACATCTTATGTTGTCTTATGTGAATTGCAACAGATAGAAACTTAGCAACTCTATTGTTGGTAATAGGTTTCAATCAGCAAGTAGAAAATGGATCGTTTCTCCCTCATACAAAATGTAGATTTTGTTAAATGGCAGTAAAATTATGATTGCACATATACTGGTGTAAAAAGGAAATGGAAAAATACATGTGAAAGCATCTTGGATTCATTTGGACCATAAGGACATCATTTTTCAGTGAATGGAGTCCAACTGTGCCTCCATCTAATACAATTGAGAGTGAATGAGCCTACAGGGACCTGAGAAAACAAGCTGAATAAATCATTTCCCAATATAAAAGGTTTGGCTTGATCTATAACCATAATAAAGATTTGATTTGATTTGATTTGATTTGATTGTAAAAGGATTCTGATTTGAAACCGACCACTGAGAGTTGGCAACAACATCCAAATGCATTTGCTGGGTGATGTCTAAGACTCTTATAGATTCTGAGTTTAGCCATTTCAGGCATAAAAGAATGGGTAGAAAGACTGCAATAGTTGTCATCCTAAAAGCCTGACTTTAAATATATTTTAACGCCGGAAAGAAGATATTTGTCAAGTACTAATCAAGTAGCAGATATTAGTCAAGTAAGACATTAACAATACAATTTAGAGTTATGTTGCAGAAATAATCTAAAACAGGGTTTAACTTTTCTTCATTGTGAACAGTTGTCCAAAACATTGTCTGAAAGCATTGCCTAATCTGGAGCCATGGGCAGACATGGGCACTTTCCCAGAGACAGATGACTCCCATTATGCAAATAAGGGAACTTATTGCTTGAGCAAATCCATAGTTTGCATAATGTAATAAGTGTTCCTGTTGTAGCAATCTTTTCTCTTTATTTTCCTCTTATACTAACTAGTAAAATGTAGTTACATTAATGAATAGATATAGAGCCTACATATGTATTAAGAAAGTGGGATGTATTTTATGGATGGTGCTGATACCACAGTAAGCCCAGACCAGCATGGTGGCATGCTGTCTTACCAACCTATGTAGTATGTTTATAATATTTCAGAAATATATCCTAGATAATGGGCTCAGAGACAGATTTCTATGAGAAACAAAGGTCTCAAAGTGTATCTAAATGACATACTTTTTCCTCAGTAAATTAGAAGTGCACTATTTGACAGTTTGAAGACCACTTCAGCTTCGCATAGCATGTAAAAAACCACATTCAAAAGTGGGCAGGATTTAAAGCATAAATTGTTGCTTTTGTAATTATTAAGGCACCCATTTATTCCCTAGGACAGGAGTCCCCAACGCCCAGTCCGTGGACCGGCACTGGTCTGTGGCATGCCAGAAATTGGGCCATGCAAACAAGCAAAGCCCCATCCGCGGGATGCAGGCAGCACGCAAAACCATGCTCCCTCCGATACGGGGAAAAACCTCTCTCCACGGAACCAGTCCCTGGTGTTCAAAAGGTTGGGGGCTACTGCCCTAGGGCTCTCAAACATTATTGAAAAGACTCAAAGTTTAGATCACATCACTTGGTACACTTTGGAAACCATAATCTGCCAACCGATGGTGCCACCAGCTTTTTAATTTTTGTTCAGTGAGGCCTTCATCCTCCCAAATATTAAGTATTTATCCAACCTCATTTAGATTCTGGTATCTTTCATATCAGTCTTGTCATGTGTGATAGGGCAAAGAGAGGGTTTGCCAATTCAGACTTCTAGTTGGGGGGAAGGAAGTCTTCTTGCTTAGAGGCATCATCATCATCATCATCATCATCATCATCAAGTTGGAAGGGACCTTGTAAGTCATCTGGTTCAATCCCCTACCCAGGCAGAAAACCCTATACCATTTCAGACAAATGGCTGTCCAGTCTCTTCTTAAAAACTTTCAGTGTTGGAGCATTCACAGCTTTTGGAGGCAGGTTGTTCCACTGGTTAATTGTTCTAACTGTTCTAACTAAGGAGAAGTTTCTCCTTAGTTCTAGGTTGCTTCTCTCCTTGATTAGTTTCCATCCGTTGCTTCTTGTCCTGCCTTCAGGTGCTTTGGAGAATAGCTTGACTCCCTCTTCTTTGTGGCAGCCCCTGAGATATTGGAAAACTGCTATCATGTCCCCCTCGTCCTTCTCTTCATTAAATTAGACATACCCAATTCCAGCAACCCTTCCTTATGTTTTAGCCTCCAGTCCCCTAATCATCTTTGTTGCTCTTCTCTGTACTCTTTCTAGATTCTCAACATCTTTTTTACATCGTGGTGACCAAAACTGGATGCAGTATTCCAAGTGTGGCCTTACCAAGGCATTGTAAAGTAGTATTAACACTTCACATGATCTTGATTCTATCCCTCTATTAATACAGCCTAGCACTGTGTTGGCTTTTTTGGCAGCTGCAGCACACTGCTGGCTCATATTTAAGTGATTGTCCACTAGGACTCCGAAATCCCTCTCACAGTTATTACTATTGAGCAAGGTACCACCTATACTGTACCTGTACATCTGGTTTTTCTTGCCTAAATGTAGAACCTTAATTTTTTCACCATTAAATTTCATTTTGTTAGATAGCGCCCAGTGTTCAAGTCTGTCCAGATCTTAAGCCTATCCAGTGTTCAAGTCTGTCCAGATCTTAAGCCTATCTTTTATTCCTGCCAGCTTGGTGTCGTCTGCAAATTTGATAAGTTTCCCATCTATCCCCTCATCCAAATCGTTGATGAAGATGTTGAAGAGCACTGGCCCAGAACAGAGCCACTAAATTAACCTTTGTTTGTTTAGCAGTAATTCCATATCAGAAGTTGCATTTGTGAATTATTTTTACATTATAACTAGCTAATATAATGCTAATTTAATATAATGAAGCCAGTGTAAATCTCCTATAAAATTAACACATTTAAATTTTTATTTCTGATCTTCTAATAAGCTACAGTAGAACAGCACACAGATGGGCTCAGAGAAATAACTAATATGAAAAGGGCGGAATTTAGTAAGAGAAAGAACTTTGTCTTTTTAAAAATTATTTAAAAAGTACAATTGTACCATGAAGTTGAAAATAATGTTATTCTCTTCTTTAATAATACGAAATTACTATTCCAAATATAAGTAGAAACGCAGCATTAGTCTCAACTGTGGGGTATTTTTTTCCTTGCAAAACAATATTGATTAAATGGATTATAAAACTTTCAGGGTAAAGCTTTGAAGATTAAATGAGTCACATGCTGTTAATGTGTTGGGTTTGGTTGTTGGGACACTTTTCTATCTTTATTAAAATTTTATTTTTCATTGCTTATATACTGTAGCTTAAAAATGGAGTGTTATGTGCAAATTCTTTGCATGTTTTCTAAGACTGAATTAGTGGTAGCACAATTCAGCGGCAAAATATATTTCTCTGTCTACTGGTACGGGAGGTCTTTCTCTCCTTCCCTCCCTTTCTTCCCAACATTGTTGGATGCATTAATAAAAACTGACTGATCTCCCATGGGACTTATATAGAAATGAGGCAAACCATAATTGTCTTCACAATCTTTGTAACAGAATCCCCAGAAGTAAAAATAGTACATCCTATTATTTGATTGGGAAATGAGATCCATTGTAAACATAACACTAGATGTGAGGCAGAATGGCTCTACAGTTAGTTATTTGTTTTCATTCCTTAGGATCCCAAATTATTTTTGAATTATTAATGCATAAAATGCATACCATGAATATCATAAAACAACAGTTTAGCACAAGACAAGCTGATGATTGCTCCCCATAATCACTTCAACCTTCATAGGATGCTTAACTTTTTGTTTGTTTGTTTGTTTTCTGAGGTGAATGCATTCCAAATAAGCCCTGAGCTGCAGCCCCTTATCATTTTTATTTTCTAAGAATGTGTTATTTGCTAAATACATAGGATTGCTTGCAAAGCTTACCATTATAGAAAAGGAAGGAAGGGTAGGACAAGGTATCCAAAGATGTTAATGGTCCACTGGGTCTACATTGGCCTTGATTAGAATCTAGAGTTTTCTACTCTTTCCCCACCAGTGTGGCTTTGAAGGGAAACCAGAAGGCTATTATTGGTGCTAAGGCAACACTGTTAACATTTCTGATTGCCAGGCAATCCTCCAGCCCTTTGGGCCCTCAGTTCCCTCCTATCAACCTCCACCCAACCATGAGTTTTCTTTCTTTCGGTTGCCACACTAGAATAAACAATGAAAGGGTTTGATGCTCCTACTTGATAGCTTTAATGGAGATTACTTTGATTGCAAAATTATCACTTCTGAGAATATAATAAAAATCACAATGGAGAAGAATTTACTGAAATCTTACAAAGATGACACTGTGAAGCTTTTATATATATATATATATATCATACCTTGCAAATATGTTGAAATTCAGATCCCATAATTTCCTATTCAAAATCTGACTGAGAAATTATAATACTGCTAGACTGACACATCTGGAATATACAGACTTAGGGGGTGTTGTTATTGTTAATTCAGATGGGACTAAGAAATCATTACACTTCCTCCCCAGCAATGAGACATCAACACCACATATCACTTCCCTTCTCCCTTGGGTCAATTCACAGACTTTAGTCTAGACCACATATGGTGCCAGAAGCTGAAAGGAGAGGCAAGCCAGAAGCGTTGCCAGAAGGTGACTCCACATCCATAACTCCTTCGAGCCAAGCCATGTACTAAAGAATTAAAAGAGGAGTAGAGAGGTGGATTACTTCTATTTTCTAAAGAGAAACTGAAGTATAATCTTCTCTCTCCGGCTTTGAAGTGAAAATGGCAGAGAAATGAGACATGTTTTAGCTTTTCCCATGTTCCTTTTGATCACGTCTCTTTGTTGCTGGGGCAAATAATAGCCCTGTCTTTTTGTTTACAGCCAAAATTTATCTTAGGCCTCCATGTAGTATTCAATAAAATAGGCCTGCAGACTGTTGAAAATAACATTCACCATTCAAATGTTATTCCTTGGACAGGCTGAGTGTTTTGTTCTAATTTTTTTAAATAAGTAGAATAATGAATCCAGTGTTTTAAACTAGCAGTTTTGCTTGTTTATGTAAGTTTTAGATTATGTGAATCAGTCCAAATCAGTTGTAGTCGTAGTCTAGTATTTGGATCTGAATATTCTAATAATGTTGGGGGTTTTAGGATCATATATTTTAGTTATTGGGTTTTTTCATTTCATTTCATTTTCTTTTGTTTTTCTCACTTCTAATTCTTTGGGAATCAGATAAAGGATACATTGAAAAAATGTAAATAAGAAGAACTATGAGATTTTGAAATAGTTACTTCCATATTGCTATTTCTGTGATCCTGAATAACAGGATATTCAGAACTTTACTTTTTACAATATACTTTTTAAGGATTACTTCCTATCTCAATTTGGAGGGAATTTTCAATGACCTAGTAGGAAAACACTGAAGGATGTTATTCGGATACCATTAGGCAGGAAAACAGATATATATAAAACAAAAACAACTGTAATTTCAGGCCAAAACATACTTTGAACTAGAGGAACATGATAGGAAAAAAATGCCACTGTCAAAATAACAGTGTTTATCATTGAAGCTTAAAAGAACTTGATACAACTTGTGAAACAATTTAGCCCAGTGCATGATTAAGGACATAAAAACATAATAGTCCTGCCTGGATCTGATTAAAGATGCCTTCAGGCCAGCATCCCCTTTCTCATGTTGGCCATCAGATGTCACCAGGGAGCCCAGAAAAACTGGCTTGCATGACTCAGTTACAAAATACAAGCTAGCCAGTTTGAATCAAATGTGACCATTTTTGTGAAACCTATCAGAACTAATCCTTCCACCACCACCAGCAGCAGCAGCAACAGCAGCAACCAGCCAGAACTGATGAAGCTTCTTGAATGAGAAGTGAAAAGTCTTCATCCTCAAGGGAAAAAACATAGTCCAGTTGCCTTTTGAAAAAGCAGCTTTGAGAGGATTATGGAGGTAGGATTCCATCACCATGATTAATAGCTACCGATAGACTTACCTTCTATAGTTCTGTCAATGGTCCCATCTTGCTTTCCTAGCATGGAAACACCCTACTAATTACTGAATTCACAATGTCATCTCAGCCTATCCCTGGGTCACTACCAAGGCAACCTCTGCCAGTAGTTACTTTCCTTACTGCAAATGTGGTGTCTTCCCACTTCTGCCAACAGAAAGATATACCAAGTGATCAATATAAAGCAAATGTCCTGAGAAATGTGGGGTGTTCTGCTGTTAGTTCCTAATTGCTCTGAAGATCAGTGAAGTATTAGTGAAGGAGCCATTCTCCCATTATCTCTCCTTCTCCTCTGTAAATGGCAGAAGCATATAGAGCAGAGGAGAAAGAAAAATATAGTTGTCTGATGCCAATTATCTTGGCAGCAAAAAAAACCGCACTTGCTCACATAGAAGGCTCACATATCCTCAGAGTTACAACCGAAAGAGCTTCTTCTCCAATGTTACACATGCCTGGCAACACCATCCTGCAAGTTAATGTTGCAGTGCCTAAATTACAGGGACGATTTCTGACCATGGTCAACAGTCAAATGGTAGACTCCGGGACATGTCACTGTGAGGTGTGTTGACAGTGCACTAGTAGACTACTGACATATATCAAGAACAGCCCTGGTAACTGGCATGAGTCAAAACTAGGAGCCACCAAATCCTACTGCAGCTGCTGCACATTTGTGATGAACACATATAAGTTGATTCTCCATGGGTTTATACCTCTTGGCAGTTTTGCGGTAAAGCCCTCCCCGCGCGCGCGCACACACACACACACACACACACACACACAAATACACGCCCCCTCTTTCTCTTTTTGTAATTTATATATACAGCTTTAATCCCCAGGCTAGGGAGTTCTAGGAACTGAAATCCATGCATCTAAAAGTTGCCAAACTTAAGAAACACTGATATACAGTATTAAAAATATTTTTTTTAAAAAAATAAAAATGTTTTCTTCTTTGTATCTTCTCCCTTACTCTTTAGTTTCTAAGATGATTGTAAGTTGCTTAGACATATTCAGCTCCTTAGTCATCTCACCTGGAGTGTCTCTACCCTGACTAGCAGTAGCTTTTCACTAGTCTTTTCTATAACTCTGAAATAGTATTCTTTTTCATTGGATTGAACTGGAATTGCTGAAAGCAAAATATTTGCTTTGCCGTTTAACCAACAATTCTTTCTAAATAATATAAGAGATTGACATTTGTTTTTGCTTATAGTAGAAATTGTCTGATCTGCCTGTCCGCCTGCCTTTGTTTCTTTTCTAGTCATGGCAAAGTATTCACAAAAGCCTTACAAAGTTGGAAAGGGGATTTTCCTAAATTTTAGCCTGCTAGCTTGTTATTAATTTTTAAATTTATTTACAGCATGACTTAAGTCTCTGGAATTTTCTTTCCCAAGATGCCTTGTGGTTATTGAAACATTTTACATAGGCACAAAGTCATAAGCTTGTTTTCTGGAAAACAAAATCTGGAAGATTCCACTCCATATTAATTGTGTTTCACTGGTTTTTCTAAATCATCTACAAAGTTGTTGAGTAGGCAAATGCCTCTAACCAACCCAACTGTTGGATTTCATGGGGTGCCTAAAAATTAACATCATAATGATTGCAATAAAGTTTCTATTTTTCACTATTTGTTATGAGGATGGTAATACTTGTACTTTAAAAGAGGTTTTTTAAATTGTTTTTTTTTTCCACTTTCCAACTCAGGATAGCATCATCGATTCTTGACATAAATAATCTAAAAAGGTTCAAACTTACTTTGGTTGTGTCTGACATTGATCTATCCCATTCTAATGCTCTTCAGGATTTATAATACTTGGTGTTGCTTACATCAATCAAGCAGTAATCTTAATCAGAGTGCAGGCCTCTGGCAACTGAGATCACATTCCAAGAGCCACAAGTCATGTAGACTTCTTCCTTGTCCTGAAATCAGAAGGCAATCACACCTGCCGCTTTCAAGTGGAGTATTTCAAAATGGGATGCCCCATGTCACTTCCCTCCAGTTTACAGTTTGTGGGTGGTGCGATGGCTCAGTGGCTAAGACACTGGACTTGTTGGCTGGAAAGTTAACAGCCCAGGTTTGAGACCCAAACATCACATGACAGGGTGAGCTCCCATCTTCGCCCTAGCTACTGCCAACCTAGCAGTTTGAAAGCATGCAAACACAAGTAAATAAATAGGTAACACTTCAGTGGGAAGCTAACAGTGCTCCAGGACATCATGCTGAGCCACAAATTGGTGGAAATGTCTTTGGACAGTGCTAGCTCAATGGCCCTTGAAACGGAGATGAGCACAGCCCCATTAGCTGGCAACAACTAGCAGAGCAAAATCCACAGTGATGAATCCTTTATCAGTTTACAAACCAGACACAACAGATCAGAAAATTCCTGATTCAGTTTGTATTCATTTATTTGTATCCTTTATTGTTTTTACAAATAATTCAAAGTGGCAAACATATCCTCCTATGGAGTGTGATGGAAATGAGCTAAATGGTTCTGAGATCTCCTGTGTTCTCCATTTTAAGAGCATCTCTAAATTTATTCCCTCTCATTGCTTACAATTACCTTTTAGTTTTATTTCTATAAAACAAAACAAAATAAAGATGTGCTACCAACAAGTCACTTGGATATAAAACATTTTAAAGACTGGGCAACAAGTTTGTGAGTTTTCTTAAAGTCATTTTTCTCTCCTTTGTATATCAGTGCTTCATGAGTTTAAGGTAGTCTGGTATCTGCTATGTCAATCTTATAGAATACAGAATCATAAGGCTGGAAGGGACTTGGAAATCGTCTAGTCCAACCCCTGCCCAATGCAGGTGACCTTATACATATCACAGACAAATGGTTATCTATTTTTTTTCTTGAAAACTTCCAAGAATGAAGCACTCACATTTCCAGGAGCCAAACTGTTCCATTGATTACAGAAAATGTCTTACTTCTAGGTAAGATCTCTCTTTAACAAGTTTTCACCAAGTGCTGCTTGTCCTGCCCTTGGGTGCTTTGGAGAATAAGTCAACCCTTCTTCTCTGTGAAGCCCCTCAAGCACTCAAAGGCAGCTATCATGTCACCCCAAATTCTTCTCTTCATTAGGCTAGATGTACCTAGTTCCCTTAACCATTCACCCATACAGTTTAGCCTCCAGACCCTAATTGTTTTTGTTGCTCTCTGCATACTTTCTGAGATCTCAGCACGTTTTTTTGTATTGTGGCTACCAGAACTGAAGGCAGTATTCCAAGTAGGGACTTATTGGTGCTGTATAGACAGTGCTATCATAGTGATCTTGATGCTATTCCTTTGTTACTGAAAGCTAGGATTGCATTGGTTTTTTTGGCAGCTGGAGCACACTGCTGGTTCATACTGTCTAATGTCCAAGCACTAACTGTTGCCACTGTACTTAATGGAATGAGGACTGTTGCCAAAAAACCGGATACATTTCAGGAATTCACATAGTAACACATTCATAAATATGTACAACATGCATTACAGTGAGACAGTCTCAAGCAACAAATTGCTGACGCTAGTTATGCAGCTTCTAAAAATACTGCCAAAACATTGGCTGATTGGCACTAGCCTCGATCATTTATTCTTCTGCAGATCAGCAAGATTTGTAGACTTGTAGCTGGCTAAAATGGGACTAAGCAATAGGTCCAAAGTCCAAAATCAGAGCAAGACAAAAGTTGAATATCACTGGATTTCTGTTCAAAATAAAAAAGTAAGCATCATGAGACTTAGAAAGAACTCACATGTCAACCTTGTTGCAGCACTATTCTGCTGCAAACTAAAGTATTTTCTTCTCCTACCTTTAGTGTATCAGATTTTGCTAACTTGTTAGTTTTGGAAGAAAGAAGAAGTGAAGTAGTATTATCTAGATCCCTTTAAGTCTGGTTTCCAGCCAAGTTATAGCACTGAGATGACACTGATTGCCCTGCTTGATAATCTCTGGCAGACTTGGGATGGAGTTGGAATCCTGGCCATTCCCTTAGAGGCCATTGATATACTATTACCAGTTCATGTTGATGTTGAGGCAGAAGGTTCCACTTGGCGGGTTGGTTCCAATTGCGGCAGAAGGGAAGGGGAGAGATCCAGTTCTAGACCCTTGTATTACAAGTGCCTCAAGATTAAACTCCTTCCCTGCTCCTGTTTAGCCAACACATAAAGCCACTAGGTGAGGTAATTTATTGGCATGGAGTTACCTATCATCAATATGGAGATGATACAGAACTGTATATCTCTATCCCTGGTTTGCCAAGCAAAGCCATCAACAATCTTTCTTAATGCCTGGATGCTATGGGGGATGGGATGGGATAGAACTGGACTTAACTCAACCTTAGCAAGACTGAGTGGCCCTGGGTTTAGGTACACCACATCTGGAGTTGTTCTATAGTTGATTTTGATTAGGATAGTATTCTCCAAAACTGATCCCATGGAGATCCTCATGGTTCCAGCTTGGCAGTCCTGGCCAAGAGAGGCTTTCCACAAATCCAGCTCATGCAACATTTGTGGTCATTTCTGAACTGAACTGCTGTAGTCACAGTCAATCTGTCTTTGCTGCAAGTTAATTTTGTCATACGTATCAGTATAAGTTGAGGCAGCCCACTACTATTTCATCATTCTCTTAATGGTGGGTAGTTATAATAGATGAATTATTTGAAACCTATTAGTGCTATATATTTGGGATTCCAACCGGAGTCAGGATCATTTCAGATGGAAAAGGTCATTAATTTTTTTTGAGGGAATTCTGATAATTATTGTAATATCCTATACCCTAAGCCAGACTGTACAACATATACGGACCAAGGATTTCAAGCGGCTCACCAAGCAGCCTTGCATGGCCGACCACAATTTTTTTTTAAAAAAGTAATAAATTCACTGCTTCCACCACCAAGGTATGCTGCCAGAGGTCTCCAAGCCTTTGCTGCCACCAGCTCTAGCACTGCTGCCACTCCACTAGCTACCAAACGTGTCATGTACTCCTTTGCAGCCTGCAAGGATCTTTCATTTTACAAGTTGGGCAGACCTAATCTAGGGTGTGCTGTTGCTTCCTACAGTTGAGTACAGTTGAATACAGTACAGTAAAGTGAATGCAGCAAAGAACTGTTTTATCCCACCACATAATTATTAAATTTATATACTACCATCTCACTACAGTATCTAGTTTCAATCTAAGCAGCAATTTATTCTTTCTGGAATCCTCAGGACAATTCCTCAAAATAATTTGAGACTTATGAACACATTTCCAGATATGTATTTATCCCCTCATTTAGGCTCTTTACTCTTTCCCTTTAGATGGTTCCATCAGCACCATTTGCCTCACAGTAGTGTTGTTGTTTTTAAAGCAGACTCTGCCCAAGCGGAAGATAGTAGAAGAGTCATTCTGAGTGAAAAGAATTGAGAGACAGATTTAGACTGACCTGGAAGACAGCATTAAGTATACATTACATTGCTGGCAGAGGCAGGGGTGGAGTGAACTAAAGCTAAAACAAAGGTTGCTTATCTGGATGTAAAATCTATCTGTAAGCTGGCAACAGAGCTCAGAAGCTAACTTTTCATTTTTAAACTCCATTCTGTGCTTCTTTGAGTTTCTCCATCTGTCTCTTCCTAAAGTGAATCAGATGACCATGCTATACTGAAAATCTCCAGTCTAAAGAAACTGAGTAAGACAATGTCACTGAAGTGTCACAAACACTGATAGTAGCTGCTATAATATGTATGTGCTCTGCAAGAGATTTCTTCATGAATCCACTGTGCTGGGGTATCCAGGGAGAAAGTAGTGATTAAAAAAATGTCAAGTTAATGGCTGCGATCCAGCAAAGCTGCGATCTTGACTTTTTTTACATATACCCCAAATATCTGAGACTACATTGAGATTTTCTTCTATAACAGTTCTTGGTGTTGAAAGGAATTAAGTCTCTAATACTGAGCTAATGAATTCTTAATGTTTCTAAAAGCTCATGTTTAATTCAAATAAACATTAAAAATGTCTAAATGATGGATACTTATAGAATACAGACTGCTTAAAAGACCACCTAGATTCACCACATTGGTTTATGTTTTAAATCTTTCTTTCCCCTATAAGTACAGAGGCAAGCTATAAACTGATGAAATTTACTTTTATTGTGAATATGGGTAAACAAAATAGACAATACTTAATGTTAAAGGTCTGAAGATCACTGAAAGTATTGTAAATAAAGATGTGCCATGATTTCTCTTCCACAGGCACAGTGGAAAGCAGGAAATAGGTTTGTAGGCAATTGTTCTTTTCCAAGAAAATATGTGGTACACAAATACTGTGTAGTATACACACAGTGAGTACTAGTAATAAATGGACTCCAATATATTATGGGTTGGTTGTGCACATTCTACCTTACCTGTAACAGCCACTGCTGTTTCCATTATGTTTCATTGTTGCATGGACACAGATGTGAAATGTTTATCCATTTTAATATATTTAAAAATATTATTACCCAATTTGTAATGCCTCCATTTTATCTTCCTCCCCTCTGTTGAACTTAACTGATTTAGCATGGCCCTGGAATTTATAGAGAGCAAATTCAGCTAATCATTGCTCAAATGTAGAAAACTAATAGCTAATTCTGAGAATTCACCCTATCTGCAAATTTTATCTCAAACCCACTAGTCAATAAGTTCCCTTTTAGTTCTTCATGAATCAACAATCAACCCCTCCCTCTTCCTTCACAACAAACCTTCAATTCACTATGGTGCTATTCTAGCATGCACTGTGAAATGTCCCATCTCAGTAAATTATGAAAATTCAGCAAGCTAACCAAGCTGCATACAAGGGTATTTTTTCAGAGTTAGACTGTGTCAAATGGATCTACAAAATGGGACACTTGGGAGGCCATCTCTCCAGTGAGAAAAACAACTCCTGCAAACAGAGGATTAACATTTCATTCACAGCTGAAACAAAGGAAGGGGAAGGAAACATGAAACATGTAGTTTTCACCAAGTAGAAAGGAGACACAGTTTTTAGAAATTTGCAACATACAGTACTAGTACAGGTTTGCTGTAAATTGCTTAAATTAAGTTTAAATTAAGTGATTTTATATATAGGTGGCAGGGAAATTGGGGATAGCATTCATAGCTACAGAGAGTTCTCTGAAGGAAGTATTGAATAGTAGGAACGAGGAGAGGGCAAGACTTACTAACACTACTGACTGAATCCTAAGACAGACTCTCTTTGCTTACAAGAATTATAACTCCTTGAAATACTGAGAACTCACCACTGTAATGAAACCATCTGCAGTTTTACGCTGATTTATGGCAGCATCTTGGCTATTCTTGAAAAAGCTAAATGAGGTCAAATCTGTTCTTTGGATGGACTCATAAACAAGCAGTCCCACCCGGAAATCCTACAACTATTAATGGAAGGAAGGAAGGAAGGAAGGAAGGAAGGAAGGAAGGAAGGAAGGAAGGAAGGAAGGAAGGAAGGAAGGAAGGAAGGGAGTCCAGTTTTAGGATACCACATTGTGATTATCATCAATAAAAGTATAATGATGTGTCCCATGTGATCACTAGGAATTGTATTCAGCTCAGCTGGGATTTTTCGATATCATATGGAAATTACATACATAAAGTCAGCACATACACAGAAACATACATTTAGAGATTGAAAATACTAATTCCATTCAAAAAGTATACAATTCATTTGCAAAATGTACAGAAAAGATCCTTATTTATTATAGTGCACCAAAGCTCTGCATTATGAAAGATATATACTGAATCACAGTCCGTGCATGTGAAAAAAAACATAAGTGGATCCAGGTTTATTGTTTAAATAGGAAAAATCCTACATTTGCTTTTATTCCATTTCCTAGTCTTATATCTCATGTGAGAGAGAAATGTCATGCATTTTGCCATTTTTGATATGAAAGGGCACTCTCAATAGGCAAGAACAAATTCTAAGGCAATACATAAAACTGATCTCTGGAAAGCAAAAAAAATGTACATGGTAGATGACAAAAAATATCTACTAAGGAATGATATAATAAACAAATATAGCTTGCAGTGACAAATATGTGGCCATTAATTATTAAAACTCTTTGCTGTTAAGATATATTAGGACCACATGAGACTATAGATCAAAAGGTTCACAACTGAAACAAGATAAAAATAACCCACTAAACTATAATGTGGCAGAGGCCCTAGTGTGATAATTCAATTGAAAAGATATAGTGATTCAGAAGAAGTCTTATTTCAAGCGAATAGGTGTGCTTTCCCCACCAAGAGACATGTGACCTGAATTAAACTAGATTATCAGCACAAAATTTTCTAGGCTTTTTATAACTATTTCAGGATACAATAATGTTTGTGTACGTGCTCTGATGAAACTAATATAAAATACATACTATGATCATGTAACTTGGAAAGTAACTCAGAACAATGCCTTCTTCAACCTGATGCTTGTGGAATACATGAACTGAAGTTCAGTGTATCTGAAGGAAAGCAACCTGAGGTAATGACTGGACTGATGCTTATAAAAGTCTGTAGTAAATCCACCATGGTACATTCAGAAAGTACAACAGCAAAATACTGAGGTTCTTGTTTCTGTCTCAATTACATAATTTGTTATCACTTGGTGCATTTTTTTAATTGAAGCTGCACTTAAATTTTAGCTGCTCAAATTATAGACAGTGTACATCATCTAAAGCAAAAATCTTTCCACTTAACCTAGTCCAATGTTAATAATCTTACTTCAGACATACAAATACATATGTATATATACATATATACACCAAGTCTAGTTTTAGAGCCCATCAATGTTTCAAATGTGACAATTTAAATATTACAGGTATATTTTAAAAAATAACTTAATTTGTATCCTATGGGTAGGGAAAATTTGTATTTTGAAATAAATAATATACTGGCAAAGCAATTTGAATACAGAGTAACTACAGTTAGAAAAGCTACCCCAAAGTGCTACTACATTAATATTACAAATGAGTAATTAAAGATAAACAATCTTTTCTTCCATGCCACCATTTTCTGAATCTTGTTCCATGTCACAAGGTAAATTATGAAGCAGAACATCTGAAGGGTGAAGTAACTGAAAGCTGCCATGACTTGAATCAAAATCTTGTAATCTTGGGTACTGGCTCTGCAATGCATTCATATCTAGAACATAAAAGCATAGGTAGGTTAAAATTACTTCTCAGCTTGCACTATGCATGTAACCCTGGTAAATAATTATATTCAAAAATTTTCTTAATGGCTACTTTGTGGGACCAGCCCGTGATATTTCACTGCCTAAAACAAAGCAACCAAATAGAACCATCATCCACCAAAGTCAAAGTGCAAAATATCCAGTGTTAATTTATTTTGGCATGTGAACATATCTTGCACATGTCTGTTTCCCACTTTGGCAATAATTATACAATAACAAATTAAATCATTAACTTAAGACTTGTGTGATTTATTTTCCTAGGGCAGCTGCCTCTTGAACTTATTTCCCTATAACAAATTTGCAGAAACATGTAGTGTCATCATTTCATATTTTTCTCACCAGAAAATAAAACAAATAAAAAAATATCAAAATTAATAAATATTAAATAAACTTTTAAAAAGATAAAAAAAGATAATCCAGTGAGTGCCCAGTTGAGTGAAATGCAAGAGCTGAGTTACAACAGAAACTCTTGTGCTGCTTATTGCTCAATTTGTTTTACATGACCCTTTAGCAAGAATTAGACTGGTTCCATTTTAAAACTTTGTCCATGGCCTGAATGTGCTGTAATTATTAAACTTGTCTGTTATAATTCCAGGTGTTTCCCACAATCCTGATTCACAGGGTTCCATTTATTCTGGGAATGGGAACAACCTGCATTTTTTTAATTAACATGTGCAGGGAGTTATCTGGAAATACTTCTGGAAGACAAAGAGACTACAAATGCCCATTTCTGGATCCAATCCAATCAGACCCTACTGTTCAACCACTGAATTGGTTATGAGAATCTCCTTAAAAGCCAATTAGCAGGAAGAACTACAAATACTGTAAAATTTTGGGGGG
>NW_015387304.1:13273-28796 GCF_001527695.2 Protobothrops mucrosquamatus | reverse complement strand
ATCACCCTCCCATCGTCATCCTTAAAGTTTATCAAGCTGAGACTGAGCGCTTGTATACCAGAGAATTGTCTTCCCAAGGACTGAATGCCTTCATTACAAGCACAGCGTGAGTGTATTTATGTTCAAAAACAAGCACAGCATGAATGTGTTTATGTTCAAAACTAACTTTTTGAAAGGAGGGCAAATTTCAGCCCCATTTAAATGCTTTGGATTGAAACACTAAAAAAACAAAGGAAACCTATTCTTAACGCTTTCCCTGTCACTGTAAGCTTTTTAGGTGACTAATAAATTCAAAGGGATTTAAAAATCCCCCTCTGAGACTAAAGAGACTTTCAAATATTCAGTACTATTAATACCTACAAATGAAAGTATTATTCTTCAATGTACTTCCTGAACACAAAATATTCATATAAAAATATGAATATTTACAATCAATGTAAAGCAGCACATATGTAGCCTTTGTCCCCAACAACTTTGAGATTCATCTCCCACAATCCTCAGAGAATATGGCTATTCAGTGAAGGGCACTACCTCGGCGCTGTCTGATAAATTATGTTTTCTAAATATTTTGGGGTGAATCTTATAGATTCCATGTTAGAACTTCCAGGAAGAAATGGCAGACTGAAGCCAGCTCCATGAAAAGTGGAGCTGAAGACTGGGGGGCAATGAACACCTGGCAAGAAGACCAGTTCCTCAATAATTCCTTTCTGGACAAGGAGAGGACTTGAGAGCACCCACAAGTTGCTCCTCATGAAGGTAGCAGTCTCTGGCAGTTTTAAAGATCTGGGAAATAAGAAAATAACCATTTTGAGCAGTTGGTGCCTTTGTAAAGACACTGGCCTTTCTTCAGAGTCTAACAATTGCTTTTAATACAAACAGTACAAAATTTATGGCCCAATTACTTGACTCAGCATAAGCAACTTTTTACAATGGCCAGGCAGAAAAGATGTTAAGTTTCTAAATGCTGCCTACATAGTATAAACCTGAAGGGTAATAATTTTTGGTAAAGGCTGAATTTGCATTTAGCAGCACCAGCTTCAAATGCCTAAGAACTTTTTTCAGATATGTGTCTGACCCAGGGAGATGTCACTAGCTAGCACTTTCTTTATTGCTAGTCACTGAACATATCTTCACTTCTGGCTACAAAGTCTTCTTGAGAACAAGCCAGCAGCATCTGAAAAGCCTCTTAAATACAGTATCATCTTTTAGCTCCCAATACAAGAAATCCGAGAAAAGTTAATGCCTCAATAGAGTTTATACTAGGAGAATTTATAGTCCATAAATTATATTTATATATATAAATATATAAATACACACACACACACACACACACACACACACACACACATGAAGATGTTATATATTCAAAATGTTCAAAATATTTACTTTGAAATAAATATCTCACTGTCTTTTAAGGTATAGTATCATCCAAAAGGATTATGTTTTTTCTGAGAAATTCAAAATGAATTGTTAATATAATGTATGTACTTTCTGAACAACTCAATAGGGTACATACACATCAGAAAAACTGATCCTATAAAACATGTACTGTATCTTTTCCAGGGTTGCCATGACAGCACTATTCTGAATAATGCATAATTTAAAGGCAGTTCTGTACTGTTTCAATTTTTTTATGCTCTTAGTTGTTTAAATGTGAACTTAAATGGACTCGTGAACTTAAATGGACTCCAGAAGATAGTAAAGGACAGGAAGACCTGGAGGAACGTTGTCCATGGGGTCGCGATGGGTTGGACACGACTTCGCAATTAACAACAAGTTGTTTAAAGATATGGGATCCAATATCAGGGTCATCAACCACTGACCTTATAAGAAGGGACTGAGCGAACTGGGAATGTACAGTCTTACTGTATGGAATGAGGTGAGGACTTAAGCAAGCATCTTACAAAGAAAGCAATAATACATTTATTCTCATTCTATATGCAGAACATGGAATAACAGAGGTTTAGGAATACAGATTCTAGTGAAAGAGTTATTAAGTATGGTAGCAACGAGCAATGATTAGTGGCAGCCTTTCTGATAAGAGAGCAAGACACGGATTTGTATTGGAAAGTTCCATAAATGAGAAAGTATTTAGAAGAAAGTGGAAAGCACCAGTCCTTGGCTGCTATTTAAGTAAGCAGGCATATCTTCAGTCTCCCTGACAAAAAGCATGATTTTTCCCATGTGTGACATCATCATTCTGAAAGTGGAACAGGAAATCCTGCTGCTGCATTGCTTTCAAAGTTCACCTTGAAAATGGCACAGTTCTGAGACACATCCAGGGCACAACAGATGGCACAATTGATTGCTAAAATACCACAGTGGAAGTAAATCCATTGTACTTTTACATGTCATGAGAAATGTCATACCATTCAATAAACAAACAAAAAAACTATTTTGAGTGGTTTGTACCTGAACTAAGACATGGATGTTGAATGTTTTTGGTTTGTGTAGTTGGTTTCTTTTTCTAGATATGGACGAACATGTGATTGCTCCATAAAAAAGTGGAGCACTGAACGGAAGGGGTGGGGGAGAAACTGTGCTACGGGATTTCCTTACTGATGGCATCGGTAGACATCAGTACCTGAAAGCCTGTTCTTTATTATGGAGACCATTGCTCTAAGGAACAGGCACACAAGTCAGTACACTGATGTTGACTGATAAAAGTGGGTAAGGAAAGATCGGGGACAGTCAGCTAATGGGATTTGCTTGCTGGGTCACCATTACAGATGGAAGGCAGAGATAAGGGGAAGGCACCAAGAAGGTCAGCGTTGGACAGTCTAAGGAGGGAAAAGAAGGGGCAGCTTACATCACCTTTGTCCTCTATGCTCAGTAAAACACTCTAGGAATCCTCTAGATCAGTGTTTCTCAACAATGTCAAGTTTAAAATGTGTAGACTTCACTCCCAGAATTCTCTATAGTGGCTAGGGAATTCTGAGAATTAAAATCCATATGTTTTCAAGTTGCAACGGTTGAGAAACACTGCTCTAGATTTTTTTTTGTTTGAAACAATATAATCAAAACAATGCTTCACCAAAACATATTTTCATTTTGTGTAGATCTCTAATCTCCAGGGACTGGAAATCAGCTCTTCAATTACAATCAAAATTTCATATGCTAACAGCTATGCGTTGTGGGGGGGAAAAAATCAAAAGCTCTGCAATTATCTTCTCTAAGAGCCACAATGATACTGCCATAATGCCCCAAAGCAAACATCTTTTGGAGAAGAGCCACAGGTAAAATCAGAAAATATGTTTATTTACATCTATTTCTGAAAACTTGTGCCATATTTGTAAATAAATAGAAAGTGTTTATGATCAATTTATCCAAAATCTGAAGGTATCAGACCCAAATCTTTTTTTAAAAAAATTTGAAGTGAAAAAAATGAGAGAACAAAAGGCATATCATTTTAGCTGTAAATAGTTAATCTAATGCAATTATTATTCAAGTATATAAATATTTCTAATACTCCTTCATGGTTTCTCATAGTGTGTTCCCCTTGGTTCTTCTACAAACTAAGGGAAGTGAAATGCCAGAAGAGACATCTGGAGTATCTATTATAGATCCCTTGGTCAGATCAATAAGAACTGCAGTTTTTAGGGTAAAGCGTCTCATTCCTATTCAGTATTAATCCTTTACTTATTCCTTTCCCATCTACTAGTTGTTTGTAATCTGGCCGTTCTCTCAAGCCTTTGGATAGGAGTCAATTGTTTCATTAACGTATGTTTATTTGTGCTGTTGGCTGGATTTGCCATCTTGTTCTTTATCTTGTCTTTGTTTTTGCTAGCTTTGGCCTTTTAAATTCCATTTTTGTTATACTGTGAACTTCCCAGAGTCTGTTGTTGGGAGTTGGGTGACATATACATTTATAATTATTACTACATTATTCTGGAGTTGGGCAGCATCTAAACTGAATAAATTAGGATTTCCTAAAGAACACACAGCTTTACTACTTACCTTTCGCCTCATTTTATGGTGCTTGCTAGCTCACTTCTATTGTTCTCTCAAATTCATAGTATTAAAGCTGCCTTTCCTTTCAGCTTTTGAAGATTTGCAGTATAATTATACACATGCACATGATTCATTCAGTATTCTTCTAACGATGAACATACCTTTTATTGGCTTGCTTCTTTCCCAATTCATTAAACACAGCTGGGCTCTAAATAAGGAATACTGTAATGAAAAGGGACTATAGAGTTTTTAAAGGTATCTCTGTGAATTTACCATGAGGGGGAAGAAACAGTTGTCCTGCCGAGGGAATATTCTGACAATCACCTTGATCAGTGTTTTAGCTTTTTGTGAGCCTATAAAGAAACTCTTTCAAAAAAGACATATGAACTGTGCTTACTTTTGCAGCCACTAACCCAGCTAATTAAGTGCTCTTGTCTTCTTTTGAAATGCGACAATTGAGAAAAACATTATTTTTATTTCTCAGTGAAGGAAAATCCAATCCACTACAGATCTTTGCAATCTTGCCAATTGCTGTCCATGAATTTGGACAGATGATAAAGCGTTAGAATATTTAGTAGATTGTTGGGGGCAATATCCTGACAGCATTTTAATATAACTGTAGAAGAAATCTCAAATTATGACTATTTCTGTTCTGAGACAAAATATATTTCAGGCTCTCATTCTATTGCTGTATAGAAAATATAACAGATTCAATGCATATTGTTTATTTATTTTGTTTATTTTATATTGTTTATTTATTTATTTACAGAGTCAGCATATTGCCCCCAACAATCTGGGTCCTCATTTTACCGACCTCGGAAGAATGGAAGGCTGACTCAACTATTCGAACTGCCAAACTGCTGGCAACCAACAGTCGGTAGAAGTAGCCTGCAGTACTGCATTCTAACCACTGTGCCACCATGGTTTATATAATCTATTAAATCTAACACCTTATCATCTGTCCAAATTCATGGACAGCAATTGGCAAGATTGCAAAAATCCTTTTGAAAAAACAATTGTGTTGTAGTGGATTGGATTTTCCTCCACTGAGAAATAAAAATAAAGTTTTTTTCAATTGTCTCATTTCAAAATAATTTAGCTGACTATAACAGTTTGTGAAACTTTTTTCCTCTTTTCTTTGGTATTACACTGTCATATAACTTTTTTATTTATTTATTTATTTATTTGCCATATGCCTTAAACAAATGGTGATGTTATTCCCAAAGGCATAATTTCCCCATAATTCACTTCCGTTAAGAAGCCTGCAAAGAAAACTTCATTACAGTTGTACATGAAACTCTGTAATCCACAGACTGGAACTTGGCTCAAATATGTTATCCTGATAAATAATTCAGATACTTCCATTTTCTGCAGTTTGCACATAAGTATTACTAATGTTATTCTATCAACCAGACATTCACCTACATGTTTGAGTACTGTTCAGTTTTAAAACATGTATTTTGAGCAAAATTATCTTTAGATTGCCAAGAAGCGTGACAGTAATGTTCAGGCTTGAAAAAGATCAGGATTCTATGGGGAAAACATTCTGAAAATTCCCACTGCAGGCAACAGAAGGTTATTTATTATTGTTCACTTATTATTTATTTCATTAAATTCATTATAGCTGCCCACTCCTACGTTCTCTGGGCAGCTTACAAAATCTAATACTAAAATAAAGCAATTAGAAATACAGAGAAGACAAAACAGTCTGACTCTTAAAACACAGCATGATGGGGAATCCTGTCACCATCAGCCCTGGGACCAAAGTCTGGTCTTAAGGGCTGTATCCTAAGTGAATGGGTACCATCCTTAACTTGGGAATGATGCTGTTCCAAAGGACAGGGGCCATGACAAAGAAGGCACATCTTACCTCCCATAAGATAACAATATTTAACAGGAGGGACCTAGAGCGCACCCATGCTGCCAGAACATACTGGGTGGGCAGAAACAGTGGAAGAGAGATAGCCAAACATTTTGTGTATTATTCTTTTGGAATAGAAATAGTCCAGAATTTCTTGTACAGAACCCAGAACCTTATAACAAGGTATGCACATTTCATTTAATTGATAAAAATCAAGTATATAAATTAAGTGTTGCTCTTTATTTGAACTGGGCTTTTATTTGACTGATAGCTAGCACAGATCAACAAGAGTCCATATTTTGAGGACACAATTCTTTGTGATGATGAGGAAGCAGAAATAATCTACTGTTGATTTGCTTAAAGTTGTTGTGTTTAAGCAGCAATAATGAGAAAGACAGAAATGTATTTTGGAGGAAACCAGATGGTCTCTCAAATCAAAGCACATTGAAGAAAATATTAGAATTCATACCAGTATGTATGGATTTCATAGAAGAAAATTCCTCCAGAAAAAAAAATACTTATATGGCGCATACATATATGCTTATTTGAGTTTCCAAAGCAAATGTATCTATTTTGTGTTAATTGCAGGGTGAAACTAACAGTTTTCAATCTTCTCCCCATTCTGGATCACAGCTCAAAACACTCTGGCAATCTAGTTGCATATAAGATATAAGACTGACATCAGGTAGACCCAGAAGTTATCATTTTATCTTTACAAGATAAACTTTTTGTATATTGTTTATATCATGTATTCCCCCTATATACCAAACAGAATATTTTTATAAAAGCTGTGTAAATCCACACATTTAAATCTTACGGAAAACATTATCAAAATTAATAACTTTATATTAAAAAATAATTCTTCTGGAAAAGATCCTCTGCTATGAAATAATAATAATCTTGCAACATGAGCTTTATTATTTTGAAATATACTGCACATTAGGAGTGCTTGCTGCAAAATATAAGGGAAAATATGGTTCTTTAAGAGTAATTGTAGTTCTTTCCCAACATTGTTTAAAATAAAATGTCAATACTAGACTGCCCTAAGGCACACAGAAAATAATACAAATCTGCTCAAGAAGCAATTTTTAGGATTTGGAATTGCACCTTCTCTTCATGAAGTAAACATTAAAAAGCTCATCAGTTGCCTTGCTACTGAACTATTTTGCTGAATGTTAAATACAGAAATTGTTCAATTACCACAGAAATTCAATGCGGTAATTTGTATTAGCTGAAATTAAAAAATAGGTGAGCTGAAATTGCCTATTAGGATGGAAGTTTTGAACTACAGCAACATGCTGGATTTTGCTAAATATCCCTTGTGGCCCAAGAGCTACAGAGACCAAAAAGAGCTATAGAAGTTTCTCCTGTGCCAACTTCTAGTTGAAGTCTCTCAGCTGTTGCCCACTTCTGAAACAAAGTTCTGTGATGCCACCAATTTCCTTCTATCCTATTCTGAAGTTGAACACATTTCAAGATGAGCACATTTCAAGCATTTTTATGAAACATGCAAGGGATTCTTTGTCCATTATTTTATGAATTATCTATAACCAAAAGCCATACCTTCCCAATCCAAAGTAAGGAAGATGGGAATTTCAGGATTTCAGTTTGATTATTCTTTTAAGTGCTAAAGTTTTCTTGAGTTACAGTTACTTGCTAACGTGAATAAAAACTTCTATTAACTCACCACTTGGGTATATGTATAAGAAAAAGGAAAAAGTGAAAGACTTCAGACATTCAAATTTAGGATCCCATTAAAAATATTCACGGGAGACTAAATTTAGCTCCGGGTTCATGAATTATATTTTATTTATTTATCAAAGACAAATGTGCCATTTATCATAAATAACTATTATTGTACTTCAAGAGCTATTCCTTCAGCAATTTAAAAATATCAATTTCCACTTTGCTTAACTATGCATAAGCTATATAATTTTCTGTACATCTCTTTATTACTGTAAATAACCAGTCACCCTATTGAGCATTTAACTGGGTTTCATTGAACACAACATTTAAAACCCAAAGATGTAAACTTTCATTTCCTTCCTATTCCAATTAATCAAACAACTGGCTATTAATCTACATAAAAGAAGACAATGATAGCTTAGCATGAATGTAATTTCTTTCAATCATTTTCTTTCTGCTTTTAAGTTAAGTGACAGGCCTTTTGTTACAAAGCCTGTAATATCTAGTATTGAGTTTTACCATTTGTAGGAACTTGCCTCAAGGCCATTTGTAAAGCATATGCACTGAAACCAACAATTTCCAATTATGTGAACAGCAACCTTTAAATTCTCAATTAAACAAATCTATATATGCATATAATGGAGCAAATAAACTGTCCCCACTTGTAAACATTTGCATTTTCTTACAAGTTTCTCAGAACTAATATTTCTGGGGAAAGCAGAATATTTATGAGATTACACAGTAGAACAGGGGTCTCCAACCTTGGCAACTTTAAGACTTGTGGACTTCAACTCCTAGAATTCCTCAGCCAGCTTTGCTTTGCTGGCTGAGGAATTCTGGGAGTTGAAGTCCACAAGTCTTAAAGTTGCCAAGGTTGAGGACCCCTGCAGTAGAACAAATCTGGTACTCTGTAAAACCTGAAAAGCATTAAACATTTTAAATTTATCTAATCTCATTATTTTATTTTATTTGCTAAATCGTTTAATACTGTATATACATATGACACTCTTTTAGATTTGATGTCCTTATAAACATCAAATCTAAATGAAAGTCTATGAGAGGTCCTAAATTATTATAGTCTGTTCTGATAATACATTCATTGTAACTTTCTAGAAATAAAACAGGAATCCAGTGGAATCAATAATTATAATACCCATCATACTGTCACTTTGACAATAACAGCTAGTTGTATTTAAAACAGTGAAAAAGAAAAAGAAAAAAGACTTCCAACATATTAATTCTAATATAATTATTAAAGAACCATTTTGTGATTCGCATCCAAAATTTCACATGCTGGAAAATGTGTTATGTAACTGAAGGTAACTGCACAGAACTAATTCACATAATGCAACATGAATCCAAAGATTTTTAAGGCCTAAATATCATAATTCTTGCATGATTCCTCAGGCTCCTTAGGAGTAAGAAGAGGACAAGGATACCCTGAAACAATATCTAATTTCAGTGTCCCATTCTTAATCAAACTTACTGAAATTGTCATGTTTATCCATAACTTATACTATGGCTTTAATAAGTTGAATCAAAGTATTGGCTTTGATACATGTGGAAGAATGACACTACTGAATATAACCCCCCAAAAAATTCTGTGTTTCCCAAAAACGATTAGGTTAAAAATGAAGACCTTACACTTTTTCCAAAATGTTGTCACTGATCTTATATTAGAAATAAAATATAGCAACATGTTACAGCAATAGCACTTAAATTTATATAGCGCCTCTTAGTGCTTTATAGCACTTTCTAGGTAGTTTACAATGTCAGCATATTGCCCCCAACAATCTGGATCCTTATTTTATCGACCTCGTAAGAATGCAAAGCTGAGTCAGCCTTGAGCCTATCAAGATCAAACTTCTGTATAGGCAAAGTTAGCCTGCAATACTGCATTCTAGCCACTATGCCAGTACACTTTTCTGAATCTGAGTAGTTGACTTTGGTTACATGTGCAGCTTTGCATTTGATTTCAGATTTTATCATCTTGAAACTATTTGCCAAAGTTGTTTTGTGATTGGAAAGCCGTAGCAAGCACATATTTGCAATACCTCATCTGTGCTACACTATATATAGCAAAAACATCCAAAGCCAGGTCCTCATATCCTATAATTTGCTACTATATATACACAGCTAAGATATTGACTAGTATGGGTTTACTAGACCATCACGAGGGGAAATTGGATGAATCAATATTCCAAACCTTAAAAACAAGCTGCTTTCATATTTGTTTCTGTTTTGTCTCTGGATTTGGTTGGGTGAAGGAAGATGCATCAAATTTTCATCTTAAAAAAAGATATTTTTCATATTTTTCCTGATCTTAATAGTAGATTTAAAGATTTCAATAAATAAGAATACTCAGAAAAAAACAGACTTTACTTTTTCTGTATGTTATTTACTAGATATATGTATTGAATTATAACTTACGATTGTTACAAGCATCTGACTGATTCGTGTTGGAAGAAGTATGATGGCGGGGTCCCGTCGATTTTGAGAGATCAGCAGTGCATGTTTGCTGACAAGAAATATCCATGTTGAAGTTGGCCTGATTTTCAGTTCTCCTTGGTAGCTCTGACTCTGTTAAATTTACACTATGCCCACAGTCTTGGTAAGCTAGAGAATTTGATCTGTTGAGGTGGTTTAATGACATCTGTACTAGGGTTTCTTTTATGATGGCTGAATTCTCACCACAAAAACTGTCCAAATGAAGAGGTCCCATTATCTGTACACAAAAAATACAAAAGGAAGTCTAAGCAGGCAAAATCTTCACCATTTCCTGCCACCATAAATCTCTGTCCTGTATCTTGAAATAATTAAGCAGCTTTGAACAAAAAAATAAAAATAAAAAAACCTCAACTTATTCATCTGTTGCCAAGATGAGAATCAAGAGTAGGGTAGCAAGTTCATGCAATGCACAATTTGTGGAAAAAATAATAATTTAACACTTAAACAAATTCACCTGATGAAGGAAGGGAGAGAGGAAGGGAGGGAAGAAGGGAGTGGAGGGGGCATGTTTTGGAATAGGATTTTTTTTTCTCCTCTTAAAAATATGTGCTATATTTTTCTCCAAGTGAGCACTAGAATAGACTGCTATCACTTGTCTATGTTTTGTCTGCTGTTTAAAAAGAAGCTAATTTTTAGATTATCCTGCTTCTCACATTATATAACCTGTAAATGACACCTGTAAATGATAAAGCACGATACTTAAATTATAGTCCATAAACTACAAAAACTCTAAAACAAAAATTTTTGCTATCTTCATTCCACTGGCTGACACTTCCTGACACTGGATAGATAGAGAAATCCTAATAATCTAAGTGGCACTCCTCACTTCCCACTGCATATTATAGAAAAGACCCCCAAAGGCCCATTCAGAGTGAGGACTTCATGCATTTCTCTATTGTATTGTACTCTAAATATAAGGTCGTTTTCCCTCCGTGGTACTCCACTGTCAACGGCTTCCTTCGCATCTTTTCAATTCCTAGATCTTCCTGATCATCCTGAATTATCTATCAGAATGGTACAATGGCTTTTCAGTGGTAATGCCTGAAGTTTGGTACTTCTAGTAAATAGTAGTATGAATGCCTGAAGCTTAAAGCAATCACCATAAATTATTAAGCTCATTCCAAATTATTATTCTCCCATCAATCTTTATCTCTTTTTTTCTCAGTAATATAAATAAGGTAGGGATTCAGATCTTATCTCAGCCATAAACTCAATGGGTTCTTTAATAGTCCTAAGTCTCATGTGTTAGCTCATCAAACTGGACTACCTCAGGTGGGGCTTGACGGAGATCAATCACCAAGTTCGGTAACGTTTGGAAATGCTGCATACCTCGTTGTTTCCCGATGAGATGACTGCTGGCAAATTGCTTTGATGGTTGTGTTTCCAGTGGTGCAGAATCTTTTGCTGCAACCTGACAGTTTCCCGTTCCTTTTCCACCATCCTTTGACTCTCTTGGAGTCTCTCTAGGTTCTGTTGGTAATCTTGCAACTGGCTATCCAGCTCTTCACGGTTTTGGCAAAGCAACTCTTCTTGGCTACAGCACTCTTTCTCTTTCTCCAGCAACCTGCTCTCTCTTGTCTCATGCACCTGTTGCTGCTGCTCACACTCACGGTGCCATCGTTGCTGCTCTTGCTGAAACTGCTGCTGGAGTTTATGAATATTTGCGAATTCCTCTTTTACGTTTCTGTGTTTTTCTTGTTCGAGAAAGAAAGTGCTCCGTGGGCTGTGGCTCAAGCTGCATCTTTCATGTTCCTGCAGAAGCAGCTTATTGATCTCAATGTGAGTGTCCTGGATAGTCAAGGCTGCCTTTTCATCAAAACAAAATGCAGCAACAATTTGTTTCAGTTATTCTATTCATTTTATAAAGTATCAAAACATTAAATGCATAATAGCCTTAAAAAGAAAATTCCACATGGAAGTCTAAGATAATGTTTGTTGTTTTATTCATTTAACATACTGTTTCCATTTTCAGATAATAACATGTGTTCATTTTCTGCACTAATTCTATGATTAACGTTATGGGTTTTGGCTCACTATACCTTACAATTTTACAAATTCTGGCTTATCTGGAAATAAAGATATTCTTAAATGAGACAGGAAGTGCTTTGAACAGGTCTCAATATATATATATATAAAAGTAAAACTGCAGTATAGCAGTTAAAATGTCAAGGTGTAATCAATCAGACCGGTCTGTCTGAAAAACTTCCTGTATATATATATATATAAGATCAGGATATATATATATATATATATATAAGATCAGGACATTAACATTTGGACAATCTAGTTAGAACTGTGAGAATTGTAGAGATTCTAGACATACAGCCCCATTCAGAGCCCCATTCAGCCCCAAACAGCCCCATTCAGAGCGACAAATAGAGAATGATTGTTAGTGGCTGCAGATGAGCTCTGAAAATGTTTTATTCCCCAAACCACAATTCAATAATGCCTATATTAGAACTGGGCCAAATTTCCAATCAACCAAATTTCTATATGATTGCCAGGAATAGCAAATGACTTGATGCCTAAGAATCAAACTTCCAACAGTGAAAAATCCTGGAAGTTTGCTCATTATCCCACCATTTCAGCCAACTTTAACAAAGGCGTCCTATAATTTGATTTTGCAGGTTTTGGGGATTCACAGTTATCTTTGATCATTCTTTCTGTTCACATGAGATGAATTTGCTTGGCTAGAATTTTTAAGTATGCTTAATTTTATAATCCTGAATTACATTTTATAGAATGTTTTCCTCTTTATAGTCTTATTGCATATTTTTATTTTCTTATAGACAATAAATACATGCATGATGTTTAATATCTATTCAGAATGTTCTGTAAACCAAGGCTTTTCAACCAGTGGTACGGGTACCACCTGTGGTACATTGGCACCTGACAGGTGGTATGCGACCATCCTAGAAAAGTGGTAGCGATGGAGGGGAATGAGCTGAACCGGTGACAGCACCGCACAAGCCTGAGCGAGAGATGGCTGGAGCTGCATGGCTGTCAGGGATCAACAGAAGCGCCAGGATCAGCGCTTCTTCAGGGCTGTCAGGGCTCAGCGGAAGCACAGGATCAGCGCCAGGCTCCAGCTGGAGCTCAGCACTGACCCTGGCGCCTCTGCTGAGCCCAGGAGAAGCGCTGATCAGCTGGAATGTTGCAGCATCTCCAGGGTCTTGTGATTTACATTCAGATGTTTGGCAACTGATTCATATTTATGACGGTCACAGTGTCCCAGGGTCATGTGAAGTGACCAAAACCTGCTGCAACCACCCAGCAGACAGGGGGAATAAAAACCAAACACCCCCCACCCCACCCCCGCTGCCAATCCTCAACAGAAATGCTCACAACAATGAAAACCTTGGACAGGAGGAAGAGCGCCGCTGGGTGGGCAGGCAAGTGTCTTGCTCGGCTGTGGCTTGGGGGGCACTTTTTTCAGTGCCATTGTAACTTCCAACAGTCACTAAGCGAACTGTTGTAAGTCGAGGACTACCTGTACTTCATCCCTTTTTTCCTCTTTTTTTTTTTGGTCATCAAGTTTTTGACACCTTGCTACTCGGTGGTACTCGGATATTGCCATATCCTAAAAGTGGTACAATGGGTGAAAAGGTTGAAAAACCCTGCTGTAAACACTCTTCAAGGAGAACCCACTAACTTCAGACTTTAGAATTGTAGTAGAGACAATTCAGGGGCCTGTCACCTCAGTCATGGTCAATCAATCATGTACTTTAGGATAAAATAGATGCTACATTTAAACTATATTAATGTTTTCCCCAAATGTGATATCCAAAAACAAAGACAGCACAAAAAGACAATCAATGCCAGTGCAGACTGTTTCTACTAAATACTAACTTCTAACTAATCCACTGTATAGTAGTTTGTAACCCTTTGTAGTTAACAAACTATTTTTTTCAAAGAATAGGATAATGTTCAGAGAAGATTTTTATAAAGAGGCCACTAAACTGTTAACAAAGCAGAGACATCACCCTGCCAACAAAAGTGTGTATTGTCAAGGCCATGGTTTTCCCAGTTGCAATGTATGGATGTGAAAGTTGGACCATAAGAAAGGATGAGCGACAAAGAATTGAGGCCTTTGAACTATGGTGCTGGAGAAGATTCCCTTGGACTGCAAGGCGTTCAAACCGGTCAGTCCTAGAAGAGATCAATCCCGACTGCTCTTTAGAAGGCCAGATTCTGAAGTTGAAACTCAAATACTTTGGCCACCTAATAAGAAGGAAGGATGGAGAAGAGAAGAGCCTAATGCTGGGAAAGATTGAGGGCAATAGAAGAAGGGGACGACAGAGAATGAGGTGGCTGGATGGAATCACTGAAACAATAAGCGTGAACTTAAATGGACTCCAGAAGATGGTAGAGGACAGGAAGACCTGGAGGAATGTTGTCCATGGGGTCGCGATGGGTCGGACACAACTTCGCAATTAACAACAACAAAAACTGTTAACAGTGCTTTGAAAATTGGAAAAGCTGTTTGAATGTACAATTTACAATTTACAAAAATCAATTAAATTCACAAAGCAATAATCACCTGAATGCTGTATAAGAGCCGTGTTAAATTCTGGATAGTCTGCACAACCTAAGGAAGAAAGGAAACATTGAGGATGAGATAGGAATTACAAAACATAATAAACGTAGAGTAGGGAATATTAATAGATCACTGTAAGAGAACCATCTTACCTCAGTTTGGGCAGAAGCAGGAAAGCAGGCATTTTCTTCCTACAAACATATAATTACATTAGACTATTTGTGGCACTGTACTGCCATCTTCTGGTCTGCCGAGGAAATTATTTTAAACTTTTGCAAATATGGTGTAGTACAGGGGTGTCAAACATCACCGGGAAACCGTGCCCACCCCATTCCTCCGATACATTGCACGACATCATGTGACATCGCGAGTTTGACATGTCTGGTGTAGTAGGTCATGCTCTTGATATTAAGCAGCTATTTAATGGCAGCTTTGAGGGGGAAAAGGCATAAAGACTAGATAAAGTGAAAGTACAGACAAAAACAGAGAATAGGAAAAAGATTAAATTCAATGCCTAGATAATGCAATGCAATGTGCATATGAATGTACAATACCTGGTCTAGTATATCCATTTCTGCTATACTGTTTTCATCATGCATATCAGAATTACAAGTTTCTTTCTCTACCTTCAGTTCTGTACCTAGAGATTAATGCCAACAGGAAAAATAAGACTTAGAATTGAACATTTAAATGCATGTCTCTCTTTAATTATTTTGGATTCGATATATTATTTCTAGCATTCCACTCACTTAGCTTTGTTTTTTTCCCTTTTATTTATTTATTTATTTATTTAATTTAATTTATATGCCGCCCTTCTCCCGGCGGGACTCAGGGCGGCGCACAACATATTTAAAACCAAAACATATATACAATCCCCCCCTTAAAACCGAATTAAACCGAATTTTAATGTTGTGTCTTCCAAATTCCTAAAAAGCCCAGTATAAAATCCACCCTAGGTCAGGTCCGCTTGCTGAAAGAGC
>NW_015387304.1:0-13102 GCF_001527695.2 Protobothrops mucrosquamatus | reverse complement strand
AAGAGCCATGTCTTGAGGGCGCGACGGAAGGTAAGGAGATCCGGAATTATCCGAATCTCGGGGGGTAGTTCATTCCAGAGGGTAGGGGCACCCACAGAGAAGGCCCTCCCCCTGGGGGTCGCCAGCCGACACTGCTTGGCCGACGGCACCCTGAGGAGACCCACTCTGTGGGAGCGTACCGGTCTGTGGGAAGGAATCTTTTGCTTACTTAGCTTTCTTCCTCTCTCTTGTTCTTTTTTCTTGTTCTTTTTCGACCCTTTATTTCCTGAGATTTTCCCCATGTCTAATTTCTGACAGAACTTTTATTTTAACTGGTACTGGAGAACCATCAACCATCATCAGTGTAGTTTTGTGGAAAGTCTAAGTTTTGAAGACCTACTTCACCTTGTTTTCAAAATTTTTAAAGTTAGTGCTTCCATTCTCCATTCCATGCTAAAAATCAAACAAATTGTACCTTTGTTCTACTTTTTTTTCCAATGGAGTATTGCTATAATATAGAAGTGTCCTTTTTGTTACAGAAAAATAATTGCAATATCACACTATCAATACAACAAATATGTTTAAGATTTCAAGGACAGATTATTTTTTTTTCAAGCTATCTCCAAGCATATGAGTAAACATGGCATATAAGCCATTCAATCATTATCACAGATTAATAGATCTCCATTTTTGCAATAATAGTAAGTATTGAGTTGATGGCCAGTTTACAGTTTATAGGGCTTCATATTAGCATATACCTGATTGAAACATTTATGTCAGGAATGCGAGTACCAGTGACGTATCTAATTTTTCTAGGAAATATCTTCATATTTTATATTTTTTTATATTTTTGTATTTTGAAACAATTATGGTAAATATATCTAAGCAGTGGACGATTAAAAATATTAGTTCTTACTAACAATCAGTGAAAGGTACACAGACTTCAGTTTCACTAAGACTTGTCATACATGAGTCACCAACAGTCTCTTCCTTTAAGTGCAATAATGCTACTGTTGTATGAAGGTTTTCAGCTGCAACAAAAGCAAATATTTAGATGTTTATTGTGTCTACAAAGTAAACAATAACTTTTATATCACTTATAATAAAAGAGTAGAAAGAAGGCGAATGAGATTTTTATTGTGGTCAATGATCAGATTAACCAATTAGATACATTATATAGATTATATATAATATGTCAAAAATTAGCTACACTTAAGGAAATAAAATTGTTTGAATCTGGAAGTAAAAAAATAATGATGCAAAACTGATCAGACTGACCAGGATATTTAATTAGTGGGGTTAACAGCTCAGAGCAAGTGTCAATGTAAAACGGATAGTATAATAAATCATATTCAGTGGGTACAATTACTACTTCACTGCATGAGTCAAATCTAAATGTAAATGGGATGACCAATAATGGAAGTATGTTTAATTGTGCCAAGGTGTCTTCTTAGTTTGGGCATAGCAATTTGGTTCAGCTATCTAGTTGGTCTAAAAGGGTCCAATCTAAGTCATTCATCAGGACCAGAATTTTAGTCTTCCAAGCTTTCAGGCACATGCTGGAACCCATGCTCAGGGAACTTCTCTCTCTCTCTCCAGAATGTGTGCACTCAGCTGTTCTATGCATAATATTTATGTGGTGCCTGCTGGTGTGTGACTTTTAGTTGTTAACTGGGGTGTTGATGGCCGGCTATTAAGTTATTGATTGTTGGTTCCTTGTGCTGCCATGCCCTTGGCTCTACGTATCTAGTAAGCTGGTGATAAATCAGCACTCCTACTGACTGACAAGGGGCCAATTTCCCAGGCTTCAATCATTTCCCTGGCTATTTTTGTCCCTGTCTGGCCAACAATCTTAGGAGCTGCGAAATTGAATATATGTCCTTATTCATTGCAATGTGAGGCTACCAATGAGTTGGGTCTTCTCATCTAATTGCTTGCTTGTGTTCTTGCAATCTGGCGCTTAGCTTCCTCCCCGTCTGTCCTACATAGTCACAGAGGCAATCCAGGCAGGGAATCCGGTAAATTACATTAGAAGTTTCTCCTACCTCCAAGCGATCTTTATAATGCATGATTTATAAGGGGTATAAGAACTACTTCAAAACTTCTCTTTGGGGAGGGAATCATGTAAGGTACAATCTTCATCACAATCCCATCACAGCAAATAAAGTTCAACTGACTTAGTCAGTGTATTTTTTTAAAAAAAATCTATTAAAATTTAGCCTTGTAATATTAACACGTCAAACATTAAACACCTAGAAATGTCTAAACATTCAAAGTTCCTAAAATATAAATAACACATTCAAAAAAGAGAGTGATAAGATGAATCTCTACTTGTTGACTAAACCAAGCCACCCTGTCTTCAGGAGGGAAAGCCTTGGAAACCATGACCATCCCCATAGGAAGGCTTCCTGTGCAATGACTGGAATGCAAGCTGTAGATTCCAGTAGGAACAACAAGATACTTTCTGATGAACTCTGAACTCACACAGTTTCATATCAAAATAGAAATATCCAAGTCATTTGAATGTACATTGTTAGGATTTGAGATCCTGAATCTAATTTGGCAGGTGTAAATATCAAAGACAGTCCTGATTCAAAGCAACTGCTTTCTAGGTTTACCTCCTATTAATCAGAATGTGGGGAGACAACATTACAAAACCAGGAGAGAATAGCATGCCTGTTTAGTTGAAGTAAATGTAATAATTAAAGTGGCTTAGAAATATTATTTTCTGTCATCTATAATTAAACAAGACTCTCAAGAAGCCTAATAATTTTCAGGTAATCAAAAGATGAATGTACAGTAGAACATTCTAGTCTTGCTGGGCTTGTAGGAGGTATGTGAAGTATGAAGGATAGACTATTTCTAGAAGCAAATAGAATGACAGACCACAATGTACAAATATTTTTAAAGCAGTTTACAAATATGAATAAATATTTTAGTCATCTAAAATATTGAGAGGTCCCTATGAAGATTATCCTAATTTATAATCTCAATATAAATGCAATCCAAAGGAAGAGAAATGCATCTTTTATTGATTAGGAAATGTCCTTGTCTAGCGGATGCATCACCAAGGATATAAGTTTGAGGAGAAAAAAGTTTAAATTCTTAGTTTGACTAAATCAGGTATCTCAAAGTTAATCTTGGGTTTCTTTGAGTATTATTTTCAGGTCCAAGGGCACAATAGTAAAATAATATTATTTTACTATCACATAAATAGACCTTTGTAGGTCTTAATTTGGAATATGTTCTTTCTCTTCTCTTTTTTTTTAGATACACAAATTCATAAGGCTTTTCAGTTCCCTTCAAGGGGTTCAAAAAGGGTCACAGGGCACATGGAGCCTATGGGTTCTGAATTTCAGACAGAAAGCCATGGAGAGCAATGCGGTAGTCAAAGCCTAAACTGGTTTCCCCAGCATAGGCCTAGAGTCACTTACAGAGTTTCCTAGTTAATAAAAAAATCCTTTTAAGAGTTCTATACAATAAGGTTTAAAGAAAACCATGCTATTTTCCATAGTGACTGTCTCATTCAGAACGAGACAGTCTGTGTTGACAGATTCCTCAGTGACTTTGGAAGTGCCCACTCAAAAAGTTAGTGAAGTTAGAAAGTTAGAATTACCTTGAATCTACTATGATCACAGTTGGGGAGAATTCTGAGTGCCTGCTTTCAAACTTTTTAAACCTGAAATTAATTAAAATACTAAGAAGTGTGACAGAGGGGAGGAGATGTCCTTGGAAAGAATACTTTTTATGTAGACACAGACTTACCTTCTTTAAGAGCTGCCGCCAGAAGTGAAGCCACTTGAGGAGTTTCTCCAGAGTCCGGTTTAATAAGTAGATGTGGTTCTGCATGAACTTCTTCAAAACCACTCATATTTCCAAGCTTTGCATAGATATTAAGCTTATCTTCTAAGTAGTTACAGATCTGCTGGTCTTGATTATTCAAGAGTACTATACCAAAAAAATCATGCACTATTAAGATTAAAAGCTATGGTGATTGTAATTATTACTTATTTATGCTGGAACCATAATTATCCACATTATTATTTTTTCATTTTAAAATTTGGTATTTTTATTATGAATTGCATGCAATCCCACCTAGTGAAGCCACCACATACACATTATAGTTACTTCACAATGAGGAAACAGCGCTGAGTAGGAAATCCAAATGCACAGACGTGTTTATAAAAAATGTCTAATGGAGGAAGGGACATTTTCTTAAGATTATGTCCACTCTAATGGATGAACATATTAGTTTTAAAGTGCCCCAAAACATTACACTATACCTTGACATTTTTGAATTTTTGCCGCTCTGGCTTCAGTTATTTTTCGGTCTTCATCAGAATCACCTATTTTGCCTTCTTCTTCCGGACAACTTCAATGATTCCATATAAACAAAACAGATTCAAGCAATCTTATCTTTTTTCATAAGACATTATATACAAGAATCAATTTGGAAATGTCAACTTCAGTCATACTAATTTAATAGACTTAATATAAATGGGTTATTGTAGAGATATTTATAATTTGATGAGGTTAGCAGATATATATTCTTTCCACATTTTGTCCACTGATTAAGAAATATTGAACAGAAATAAAGATTGCATTTAAGCAGTTAGCTACCATCTACTTTAAAAAGCAGGCTGGACATGACATCATAAACGACATGCTTACTAATGACACTAAACTGCAACAAAGATGGTGCCTTAGTATTCCTGTCCTCCCTAGAAGAACAGTTTCTTTGCAAGTCGGATCCCAATTCATACTGCCATTTAGCTATCCCAAATAGCCTGACCTGGGAAGACATATGACTTTATGACAGCAAGAAGTAATATGAGTCCATTAGATCAAATCTCAGTGGATATATCTTCAATTTTTTTACTTATTTCCAAGATTTGCCATATGATATTTTGGTACGATGCAGTTTACAAGCATTTCTAAGGAAAATTTTTACATTAAAATAAAGAAAAAGTTAGCAAGCGATAACCAGTGTTTCAGCATGTACCTTTCCACTGCCTCTTGAATCTGCCTCATCCAGTGACTGCGTTCCTCTTTGGAACTAGTATGAATTTCATACATCTCAGGTCCTGTGGAGGATGCACTGATCAAAAACATCCCTCTCTCTTCATTGGCTACCTCTCTGACAATAAGTTTCTGAAGAGCTATAACAGCAGGCTTCTGGTCCTATGCAAAAGAAATTGCAAATAACAGTATATTCCGAATAAAAGCATCTGAGTGACCATCTAAATTAAATCATTTCAGTGTAACACTAAGTCAGCTATTTCTGGAAGATTATTTTATTGTTGTATTTTATTTTATTATTATTTTTGCAAACAAAAGTAAATAATGTGAGAAAGAGCAAGCTTGTTCTTTTCCCTATAACAGCATTCAAAATATATACAAAGCATTATCCCTCATGTCAGGAGAAATCCAGCCTGATCAGGATGTATCAATTCAGTTAGAAATGTATTACTCTTTTTGCAAATCTTGAAAAGTTTGTTATGTGCATTAAGTAACAAAATAGGTCTGTATGACTCTGAAACAGTCTGTAATGTTCCTCACTGAATAACACAGAAATTAAAGCAGGAGGATGAAAATGCTTGACACTGTTAAATCTCATTCATTACCCAAGTTAATGGCTTAATCAGAATTTCATAAAATGTCTTATAATACATAAAAAGTCCACCTGGTCCTGGTTATTGAATTTTAACATCTATATTGCTCCTTTTGCTTGTTCTTCAATAATTGGTTTATTAGGAGCTTTCTTTTGTTCTTCTAAACACTTTCTAAGGTGCATTGTGTCTAAATATCCCTCAGTCTGTACTGCATTTAAAATCTATCCATTATATTATCTGGAATAATGCTTAACATGTATGGGTTTGTTACCTCCTACATACTGCAATATATAAGCTGCAATTTGAGGAAAGTTACAGGTTAACCTCAACTTATGACTATCAACTGTTCAAATTTATGAAAGATACCCCCAAAAGCTTCTTATGACTTGGTTTTACAATTAGTGTCATGCAGCACCATCCAGTCATTTGAACAAAATTCAGGTGCTTGGCAATCTGCCCGTCCACAAAACCAACTTCAGGAATGCTACAGCAGCCCCCACTATTTAGTAAAGAGTGTAATTATATTTTGCCCAACCTGCTATGAAATCATTAGTATGAATCATTAAGGCAATTTTCAAATTCATTTATCATTTTAGAAATTTAAGAAAATCTGCTACTAAATATCTATTTTCTTTCAATGACTCGAACAGAAATTTGTCCAAATTTACACACACTCAAGATTGCCATCTAAAAGGCTTGATTTTGACTGAATAAGATCCCAACATTTATTACTTTTTATAAAAGACACAATTTCCAATTAAGATAATCCAACATTTTAAACATTTATACTTACAACAGATGCAAATATATACTTCTGATCTTTTTCTTGTAAAAACAGCATCACATCATTTAGAAGCAGAGCTAAAATATCTTTAAAAGAAAGAAAATTGCTATTACAGAACAATAGTTTCTATCATACCAAATAAATTGAATGAAAATAAATTCAGTTCTTTAAAAACATTCACATCACAGTACAACACACACAGATTCACTAGGTGCATTGATCAGGATAGGATATCCTATGAAAACATGTAATAAAATTGATGAGGTGGGTTCATTTCTCTCTGAGGCTCCAGACTGGATCTCAATGGTTTGTTTTCAATGAAATGACATGCATAGATTTACCACAAGCAATGTTTTGAAACAATACCAATTAATATAGCTATTAATATATTTCTTCACTTTAAGGAAGAATGTTTGATTTATATTTTATATCTAAATACAGGGAATCCTCATTTAGTGACTGCCTCATTTAGTGAGAATTTGCAGTTTCAACAATAAAAAAGTAACTTTACCATTCACGGTTATACTCAGTGATTACCGTTCTCGTAATTACAAGCTACACAGGTCGGCAAAGCAAAGGAAAGCTGAAGTAAAATCATAAGCTGTTGTGGCTTTGCCTAGCGACCACTTCCCTTAATGACAGACTTAGCAGTCCCAATTATGGTTGCTAAATGAGGATTACTTGTACCAGAATCAGGGTGATATAACTAGTTCATCTAGTTGCTGGACTACCTTCACTTACCTCAGTCTGTCTATCAAAATATTTACTTGGACCTTTTCCGAGATGTCCTTCAATATTCAAGGTGCACCAAGTGCAGAGGACATTTACTTCTCATCAGGAAGAAGTGATTCTTTTAGGTGCCCATCTACGTTAGCATCTTAATTTTAGAATGATTTTGAGTACATATTTCAGAGTTAACCTATGTACTTGATTTTATTGTCTTAGTTTTGTGCTTCTTTTTTTGTTACAGTGTACTTGTTAGGCTAATAAAATAAATTTAACTTGAAGATATAATTAACATTTGAACAAATTTAATGTTCTAATGTGTTTTCACACTATATTAGAAAACAGATTGCTAGTGTTGGGTATGTTACAATCAGATCTACTGATTTCTTACTTTTAAGACAGGAAATAAAGGATCAGACAAACTTAGCTCTGGGCAAAATTGGTGAGAAAAAATGCCAAGGCCATAAACTTAATCAACATATTGCTATCCTATCTGTAAGATATTTTTTTTCATATCTTTAGCAACTTATACATTTGTAACAAAAACTGACTTTCTTTAGAAAAGTACAGCACCACTGAAAATAAACAATGAATTTGAATTTCAATAACCTTTGAAACGTCCCGTCGCAGTCTTCCAGTAGACTAAGCCTTCATACAAAAGCGTCCTCTGTTTCTTGATCAAATCTTGTTTCCTGAAAACATGTCCATTTTTCAGTTTGGTATAGGTTTTGTTTTCAACTTTACTAAGAATCTCGAGCAACTTCTGTTTCTTTTCGTATTCACTGACTTGCAAATCAACTGCTGCAATCATATCCTTGATAAGGTTAAGGGCTCTACATAAATCTTGGTGTTCTTCAGTTCCTTCTGTATAAAAACAAAGAGGTGCATATCGTTAGCAAACCCTTCTCCTTAAATATTTAGAATGGAAAGAATCAAGATTATTTTCAAATCTGTTTTGTGAATGGTTCATGACTCATGGATTCTAAAATCAAAATACATGCTTTGCTGAAAAGTCATGTTAATATTCCTCATTTAGCAACTTTTATTGTTTAGAAGAATCAGCCATGGTGTTGCCACACTAATCTCCCAGTATTATCATGTGGAAGTAATGCTAAATTTGGTGCATTGTTCTGCTAGGGCAGGGGTCTGCAACCTCCCAGAATTCTGGGAGCTGAAGTCCACAAGTCTTAAGGTTGTCAAGGTTGCAGACGCCTGTGCCAGGGCCATGAGCTCTTAGAGCAGGGGTCTTCAAACTTGGCCTTTTTATGACTTGTGGACTTCAACTCCCAGAATTCCTCAGCCAGGCACGCCAATGGCAGATTCCTTCTCCCCTCCCTTGCGCTCTGTTCTCCACCTGTCCATCTTTTTTTAATCATATTGATCTATGGTTATCATATTGATATATTACTGTGTTCTATTTCATTGTTTATTTTATTTATTTTATTTCTGTTTACACTCTTTTCATTTCTTCCTTTTTTTTACTACTGTAAGCCGCCTAGAGAAGCCCCACAGCAAGATAGGTGGAAAATAAATTTAACAAATTAATAAATAACAAATATATAAAATAGATCTCCTTTTCATTTATAACAAAATAAGTTGTTTGCAAAATGAGCTATCTGAAAACATAAAAAGTATTACACATTTTTTTAAAATAAATATTTTTATAGGAAATTTTAAAAATAATGTTGATAATTTGATGTTAGTTAGCTAAGCACACCATAAGAATTATTCATGAAGCAGGTAGAAAATTATTGCTTACCTTTGGTGTACTGTAATATTCTTTCTACTAGAACTGGGTACTTTGTGATTCTTTGAGTGACTAGCAAAATGCATTCTGGGATTCCTCGACGTCGGGCCAAAAGATTACTGTTCCGCAGCTTTAAGAAGAGATTTAACTTTTAATATATAATCTTCAGGGTTGTTAGATATAAAATGTCACTTAGATTTTAAAGTCTCTCTGCTTGGGTGGTGGAAGAGAATCTTCTCTATATTTTATTTCTTGCTTCAATCCATCTGATATTAAGCTATTATTCATTTCATTTTGCCATGTTATATGGCTGATGCAGGAAAAAGACTGCATCAATATATCATATGGCAAAAAGAATTTTATAATAATTTTAAGTAAGTTATTTACAGTGCCAAAGTAAGTGGCATGGGATGGTAAAAAAAAGTAAAGATGGCTTTAATAGCAAGACTATCAAAAACCCATCTCTTTTGTATATTTAGCAATGCTGCACTCCCACACAAAGGGTTGGGCTTCAATTGTGCTGCTGTGATTTCCACTTTGACTTTTTTGCCTCCCCTCATGGATATTGCTGGTCCCCCCACTCCAATGAATCACAAAAGCCTGTAGGTGGTCTGAACATTCAGAGGAAACAATAAAAGAAATAAAATACTAACAAAGTACATTGATATATGTATATAAATTTTAAAAAGCCTTTATTTCCACTGTGGATCCCTCCCATTAGAATGGGATAGGTAATTTATTATTTTATTTGTAACAAATAAGCCAACAGCAAATAAGCCAATGCATGTAATTGTGTTTTTTTTTTTTTAAAAATATTCAAATAATCAGAAACACTGAAGTTCATTTTTTTTTAATTTCATAAGGCTTTAATTATAAGCCCTTTTTTGGAATGAAAATAATTGTGTCTATAATTATTTTTTTAAAAATAAAGACAACTTCTATAAAAGAGCTATGTGTTTATTTATTTGTTCATTTTATTCTCTTTGTACAATGCCCAACGTCCAATTCCTCTGCCTTAAAATGTTCAATGGCTTTTTTTACATTGGATGAAATTTAATGAGTTTTATCCACAACAGAATAAGATACTGTTATAGGAATAGATTTTCCCTTTCCTTAGACACTCACTCTCCACTTTGAAAATCTTAAGAAAAAATAAAAAATTAAGAAAACTGTTTTGTATAAATGGAAGCCTCTTATGTGACACAGGATATACTGGCTGGAGTTCTTACAATTCTGAAAGTCAGTCTTATCAGCCACATTGCACTAAAATTGAGCCTCCTTGTGGCATACTTAGGAAAACCATTTTTGAACCATTTATTAGAATTCTAAGCTAATGTGCTGTACCACCTCTCATGTTAACAGTTCTCATAAAGTAGATAAACATTTGTGCAACTGAGATAGATATTATCAACTTACTTTGATGAAGTTCTGGAATTTTTTGTTTTGCTGCAACTCTTTAAAAAGGCTAACTGCTTCTTTCTGGTGACTACAAAAATCTCCATAGATTGTCTTCATTTTTCTTGCATTCTCTTCCGAAAACTGAAAAATAGTAGAAGCTCAATAGAGTACTGGTAGAATTATCACTATGCTGCACAATGAATATGTAAGCAAACTGGTTCTCCCACTCACCAAATAGATTTCTTTCCCTTCATCACCAATCTATTTGGTACACTGAAAAAGCATTATGGACTGAGAGACGTCACACAGTTGCTAGAGAAAGGGAAGCATTGTCTATGTGATCTTAAATACCTTGAAAATGTTGGTAAAGGAAGGTTAAGGCCTTCCTCTTTCAGTGTTATCATCTGTTTAGGGGAGATGTGGTTGGACCAGGATCATAACAAATTCATATATATGTAGTCATTGGCTTACAAAGCAATTTGGGCCACAATTTCCATCACTAAGCAATGCAATAGTAAAGTGTAATATCACGTGACTTCATCCCTTAGGAATGGCAATCCTGGCAATTCCAGTTGTTGTCCTAATCCCAGGACCACACATGTCATTAAGTGGAAAAGGATGGGAGTTCCAATCAAACAGGTGAGAGATACAGGTGGACAAGGGTGTGCCTTAGGCTGGGTCCCGGAGTGCACATGGCTACTGCATGAAGTGTCACAAGCAGGCATTCTGAACCATGGGCACATGTATGAGTGCTGTAGTGGGAGGGGGTGCTGTGGACAAGCACTACAGTGTGTGGGCAGGCGAAAAAAGTGATGGAAGCAATTTCTGATTTCCTGCCAGTTTTCCTATGACTTTGCTTGTGGAATGTCAGCAGGAAATGTTGGAAATGATCATGTGACCATGCTGGACATCAAGTGCCTGCCTCATGATCACATAACTGCCGATCCACGGTGAAGACTGGTCATAAATCCCCATGGTTCAGCAACATTTTAACTTTGAACAATTGCTGAGCAAATGGTTTCCTTTACAATGACCATATCTTCAAAAACACTTTGTTGAAAGTATAATTCTATTCAGTGCTTTACCTGCTGCACAAGGACATCTCCAATTTTGCTGATCACAAAATTTTTGTCACTTCCGTCCTGACTTGAGAGCTGTCGCCTTTCCTTCATCCTACAGAAGAACTGCTGGTGAAGTTCTAGCAGCTCATCTAAGCAAGGGAATATTTTGTCCACTGTGCTGTGGTCCAGCTGTAGTTCTTCTTTCATTCCTTTTCTGAATATTTTGGACATGATGAACAGGGTATGGATGTGGTGCACTTCTGTTTGCATTAGTTCTACATTAGAAAACATAATATATATATTACAGTAGATTCTTTCTCTATATATTGATTTTTGCATATTGAAGATCCATTCCGAAATGAAGGAGGCTATCAGGACATTAGGGAACATCTAAGGTCTACAGAAGTATAAATGCATCTTTAACAAGAAAACAAACTGAAAAGAGGAGGTGGGGATTAAAGCCCATAGAATCTAAGTATACACTCAAAACAATGACAAAAAAAACATGGGAAGGAAAAACAGAATGTAGCACTGGGAAAAAAAAGTCATGGCTGTCTGCCTGTAATCCTAAACAAATGTGCTCTGCACTGTATCTTTATTCAGCATGTCCTAACATTCTCTCCAAATACTCTTATTAGATGAGGGCCAGTTTGGTTTAGTGGTTAAGGCACTTTGATGTTCGATTAATTTGATGTAGTGATTAAAGCACCAGGCTAGAAAAGACTGTGAGTTCTAGTCCTGCCTTAGTCATGAAAACCAGCCCAGTCATGTCACAGATGTTGTTGTTGTGGAGAAAATAAGAGGGGCAAGGAATATTAGGTATGTTCACTGCTTTGAGTTATTTATAAGAAATGATAAAAGTGGGATTAAAAAGTATTTAAGTTTTTTTTTAAAAAAAATTATATTAAGAATATTAAATAACAGTTTATCAGATTACTGCAGAACTGAGATCACATTAAATACAAATGGAGTATAGCTCCTCTCACTTTTTCAGAATGTTACAAAGACAAAAATAAAATAACAGTTCTAGACTAGTGCACATTTTTAATTTTATTTCACTACTGATTCCAGCATATATTTTAGATTACAATTCCTATTATCAAATCCTGCTGGCAGAATACAACACATCTAGTGAGCACCAAATTAAAGAAGGCTATTTTATATTTTCATGTCCAACCATCTATACTGAAACATAGAGGATACTATAGCAAACTAACCAAAGATTACATCTTGTCGCTTGATAACATGCTTTTCTTGTTGGTTACAAAACCAAGGCTCTACAACCAGACTCCAAGATTCTGCCTCAAATTCCAATGTATCAGTACTGAGGTCATTCCATAAAGAGGCATCAACATCATCTATAGCAAAAAAATAAAAAGTCATTCTTAAACATAAAAAAATAGGCAAGTTAAACTCAGATACCAATAAAAAAACTAAAATGTATTCCAGGATTGGTTTGTGTGCTGACTTTTAATACTCCCAAGGAGTACTAATGCATCAATGAATCTGGTGATATGGTTATCAATTTCTAATAATGTTTGCATCTGTGTATCTTTAATATAAAATCCATTTTTAAAAATGATAGCATTTAACGGGATGCACTTTACTTTAAAAATGGAGATCCCAAAATGAATAAGAGTGTTATATTTTATAAGGAAAAACTTAAGTGTAATTGAGTTTGCAAAAGGTTAATCCTATTAAGATAAGAGGGGAAGAATATGATAAACCCTCTCCAGTTTCACTACTCTTTGCCTTAAAATCTCTTTGGTGTTGCTTGGAAAGTTTTGCTGAGTAC
>NW_015387303.1:399764-401219 GCF_001527695.2 Protobothrops mucrosquamatus | reverse complement strand
CTTTACTGACCTTCTGACAAGCAAAGTCAGTGATGGAAGCCAGAGTCACTTAAACCACCATGTTACTAATTTAACAGCTGCAGTGTTTCTTTTAACGACTGTGGCAAGACAGATTGTGGCTGTCTTGCTTAGAAATTTTGGGTTTAATTTTGGTTATATGTAGATTACCTGTATTTTGTTATGGTTTGATCCAGAGGGAAGGAGCAAGCAAGCAAGCAAGATTTGCTGGGATTGGGTCCTCAGGCTATGTTAAAATTCTTTCTCAAGTGGCTGTCAGGACTTCACAAACTATTACCAGACCGAGTCCAATCATAATTTCCAACCCATTTAACTGCTGCAAGCTGTGTCCTCTAAAGCAGAAGTTGGCAACATGGCTCCCACAATCTCTTCATAGTTTTCTAGGTCTCTACTGTCCATATTTTCTTTTCCTTTTTTTTTCCTTAAAAGAAATAAGTGAGAAACTGAAGGTACTCCAAACGAACAAGTCAGCTTCCAAGATCATAATCATAGAATATGCAAAGTGGCATGGTGGCCTATCTGCTGTGAACTCTACATGGACATCAGGAAGGGCATCCAGCCAGTAAATGCTCAGCTCCATTCAGTCGCCCTGATGCAAGGGTCGTTAAAAGAAAAAAAAAACATAGAAGATACAAACAGGGGATTTTCGGCCCTGTACTTTTTTGGTTATAAAAGTTGATTACTTGTGATAAATCACTCTGTTGCAGGATCCAATCTGGGTCAGTCACTCTGTTGTCCCGTGCCTCCCACAACTATAAAAAAGGGGGTGGCAATTTAGCATCTAAATTTCCATCAATGCCTCGGTTATAGCAAAAGATTAATTTTTGAACATCAAAAATATATTAGTCAAAGGGAAATTGTGTGGTATTACTAATTAGCTAAAAGGTTTAGCAGTTTTTCTTGAAAGGATAGAAAATCATTTTCCTCTGTAATTGTTAAGTCTTCCTTCAGGAAGGAAGATTGGTGAGATTTGCCATCATTGGACAGAAGGATTTCAGCTTTAACTGGCATGAGATATTGGTCACATACTTGAGAACTAGTTAGGTTAAGTACACTGGGATAGAACATTGGGAAACTATGAATTCTGGTTCTGTCTTAGACACAAAGTAAGCTGGGAGATTTGGGGCCAGTTCCTCTTTATCAGCCCTAGGAAAAAGAACAATAATGAATTAATTCTTTATATATATATATATATATATATATATATATATATATATATATATATATATATATATATATATATATATATATATATATATATATATATATATATATATATATATATATATATATATATATATTGCACAGTTTTATGATGCGACCTGTTATTCACATATGAATACAATCCTGATTAACATTTATTCAATGATTTGCATTTTTAGAAATGCATTTTAAAATTCTACATGCTTTTTTTTAATTGAAAATTTTATAAAAGTT